>NW_016162455.1:0-9614 GCF_001687245.7 Rhagoletis zephyria | reverse complement strand
GTAAACCGGACTACTATTGGAACAGACTAAATACAAGGTTGTGTAATTTGTGACAGCTAAAATTTGACACTCCTTTATCTAGATTTGTATTTTGGAAGTAGGAGAAAGGGGAAGAATGTGATCGCATTTTGCGAAAACGGTAGTAGAATGGTACTACAAAAAGTACGCAAAGTATACAATTAGAAGTAAAATGTGTATTTCTAATTCTATGCGAATTTGCAATATATTTGGTGTTTTAATGGAAATACTAAACAATATATAAAAATATGCATTTTTGATTTAAGTTTTTCGTCAGTTCCGGGAACAAATCTAGAATGCCGACCGTTCAGCTATGCAAAAACGAAAAATGCGGATCAATAGAACTTTTTATGCATTTCAACCATGCCAAAATGATTTGGCGCAAGTAAAAAATGAAGAGGTTCTAGAAGCTTAAAGTTCAGTTTTTAGATACTTTAAATATTAATACCTTATGAACTTTATAACCGATTAAAAAGCTAATGACGTCACCATAAAGGTAATTAATTTGTTCTTCAGCTGATGTACATAATTTATAGATTTTTGTATTTTTAATTCCAAACCACTAAAGAACGAACAAATATTATTTTTTCATGAAATAACAAGAATTTTATATTATTTAGAAAGTACAAGTTATTACATATTTTATCATGATCTACTTTTGGGTTTCAACAATTTAGTGATAATAAAAAATACAAATAAACCTTTTATATCTTCTTTTTTTTACCTGCGCCAAATAAATTTGGTATCGGTATCGGTAGCTAAACGGTCGCTATTCTACACTTGGTCTAGAAAATTACGCAAACGAAGGTGACGCCAACGAACATTTAGTATGAAGAATTTTTGGTTTTACTACTAATATCACTAGAAACTATAGAGTAAGCAACATTCTGCACAAGTAAAGGAGCCGATTTTATGTGTGGGAGCGAGAAGACTGTTTTATTACAAAACCTTTATATTATTGAATCATGGGAACAGACTAATTGTTTTCACATAAAATTTTGACAGACCCAAAATAAAGTATAAAATAAATAGATAAAAACCAATTTTCAATCAATCTGATTTTTGAAGTTCTGGGGCGTCTTTTGGTAAATGTTCTGGAGGCTGTTTTAATATATCCTATCTTATTATATATTTCTTAGCTTTTCTTTTTCTGAGAATTCGAGTGAATCAAGTCTAATGTTCTTTTTTGGTCAACTACGACGTTTGATTTCATTTTTTGGCACAATGCCCATACCGGCTATACCAATTTTTTTGAAATATCGGACACAAATTTTCCAAGAACGGTTATAGGCTAAAACAAAATCGATATCTAAAGGGGGTGTGGAACCTCCCATACAAATCGAATTTTTCATAGTGCATATCTCTGGAAGTATTTATGGTAGAGTCCCGGATCTTGGTATGGATATATGAACATGTACATGAAGTCAATCTCAAGCTCATGGAAAAATATGGGTTTATTGGAAAATGCAGCGTGCCACCGTAGAACTTGGAATAGAAATAAATGAAAAATCCTAAACCTATGAAAAATGGAGGCATATGAAAACGATTTCGTAGCCACTTACTGGCGACGCATAGATACTGGTGAGGCGCGACACCTTATGAAAAGTAACATGATCACAGGGTGTATCCCTAGAACCATGTTAAGCTAAACCTTGAGGGATTACTGTGTATTTAAAAATGTCATAAAAATTGTGTTAATAGCTTCATGTTGCAAAAATGTTGCAAGCTTTTTCACAGCGTGTACAGAATACTACTTTGCTGAGGAAATGTTGTGGAATTTCACACTTATTTCACAGAAAGTAATTTTATATGCAATTTAACAGCTTTTTCACGTGAAACAGGAATAAAATACTATGCTTAAGAACAAAGATTTTTAAATCGACAAAAAATTAATAAGAAAATTTTAAGGAATTTAGATATTGGCTATGGTAGCCAATGTCACAATCTGCTTAATTGTGAGGTTGTTAATATGGCGACGAAAAAGTGACAATGGAACAACCTTATTTTTTGCATCATGGCTCTGCACTACACCACAGCGGACGCTGTGCAACAGTATTTCTTCGACTTTAAATAAATTTTACATACTTTTCAGTGAAAGTTCCACTCATTTACTTTAACTACTAAACCCCTACAGAATATCAGAAAATCGCAATCAACCTTTTCTTGATTACGATTACATTACTTGTAATCATGATATTTTTAGGATTACAATTGAAGTTTTCGTTATCGTAATTTTCATGATTACAATTACTGTAATAGTAATCTTAACATTTTTGGGATCATAATTACGATATGCGTAATCATGTATGTATTTCAAGATTACGATTACAGTAATCTAGGTGGTTAAATTTTTCAGATTAGAATTATTATAATCATAAAAGTAACATTTATGATTACAATCAAGCACTCGTAATTAAAGTTTAACATACGAAATTAGTTTATCCGGGTCACGATATAAGCTAAAGTTCATTTACGTATATTTGTATTAAAACGTAAACGTCATCGTTCTAAATGACTGCCATGCATTTACGCACCATTTACAACTGCGCATTAATAACGCATCCACCCGAAGCTAATCATCGCGGCGACGCTGTCACAAGGGGGAATCGCAACAAAGTACACACTAAAAAAAATATATGTTTGTAGAAAGTTATCGTTGTTCACGGTCGGCTCATAAAATATTGTCGACTAGATTAATTAACCTCGCATTGACATGTGTTATCGCACGGTAACGATTCATAGCCAAATGCATATATTTTGAATGAATTTGACTTTGTAGATGACCTTTATTCTGATAATTAATAAACAATTGCATACTATTGGATATTTGTTTTTCAATATAAATTTATAATAGGGATCTACTATATGAATGTTTTTTATACCTCTTACGAATATTTCAACAGCTACCAATACTATGCATTTTAATTTTGTTTTTCAACTTACCAACAAAAGCCTTCAGCTCATAGTCGACACCGCATGACTTACCAGTGTCGCCAGGAGCTGGTTGCAGCGATACTGACGCCGGACAATACGGAGGAACTTCAAAGTAAAATGGATATGCATTCGGTCCTAATTTTTTTACGAGTCGTTCCTGCAATCTTGTCATTGGCCTTTCGGTTTGTTGTTGCGGATATATTTGTTCATGCGCTAAATACAAATCCTTGCGAAACGTCAAACCTAGTACATCTAAGTCTTCACGTCCATATCTAAATGCGGCAAGAACTTGGCCAAACACTTTACGATCTTTAACATACTCTGGATCGATAAAAACCACACCGTCGATGGGGTCAACATGCGTAATGTGGTCGACGAAATCACGTTTCCCCAGGTAGACTGTAATCTTACCATTAGATGAACTTTTTTTAAAAACTCTAGTGGCTTGACGCCGCGAGCTTGCATCTGCATCGCCACCGCCACCTCCAGCCTCATCAGACGAGGGTGTGGCAGTAGTTGCGGCTCCGCTGGTGGAAAGGGTGTTCATCGGTGTCTCTTTTACTAAAACAGTATCAATGATTCGATTGCTTTAATTGGCTTCTTATGTCAGATTACTCCAGATTTGTCATCTAATTGCTGATTAGATTGTAATGCGTTGATAAATTCCCAAAATTATTGTAATTATCACCTTACCGTTCGAAATTTTGCTCTTATTTTTCCTTCATTTCCTGGCAAAACACTTGTTTTCCTGTTTAATATTTGTTGTGTATTAATATACTCTCATATCTTAACCACTTGTCTACAAAATTATTTTCTTAAATAGCTAGTCTTCATCTCCCAATAATTTTCGAACGACGACGACCATCCCAAAATATTCAGAAAAAATGACACAGACGAAACGTCACAAGGAATGTGTATACCGTGCAGTGTTGCAGCTTTAGCCGATAGCGCTAAAAAATAATTTAAGCACTGAATATACAGTAGTCAATACACTAATTAAACCTTATTAAAAACTAAAACCAACAAACTTAAGTCAAATTTAATCCATCCATTTTTGGTGGAGTATATATCGTCCATGCCAAAGTTTATCATATTTTCAATTACCGTATTTAAGATTTCGTGCACTATGAAAATACAATCAAGAAGCAACACTGCCATATGACGTCAACTTTTGTAGAACTTGCTAGTGACATATCTAGACAAGTCTCCAGACACTTACTGGTTTCGAAATTTTATGTGATATAATAAATTCAACGTTGCCGTGTTCAATCATCAAATTCAAGGAAAAGATGAATTTAACCTCTAGGTGCGGGATTTTAAACCCGTCATTTGAAGGTGTTTATGGCCCCATCAGAATGGGTACTGTGGCGAAAACTGCACCAACTCGAAACGAACAACAAGAAATTACCCTCTACGCGTACGCACTATCCAGTACAATCCAATACTAATTTTACTGGTTTTTACTGGATGACGTTTTCGTACGCAAAAACTTGAACGGAAACAGCAAAAGAGAGAGCAGAAATGACAGCTGAACTTACAAGTTTTACTGGATTTTAAGTGGATACATTTTTTACTAATAACTATTTGCTAGTACCAAAAGAATTTTTGTGGTGATTTTAGAGATGCAATTGACAAAATAAACCTATTTAAATATATAATAAGATGGGATATAATATTTTTCTTAAAAAATTGCGTCGGAAAATAACAAATTAATCAGCTTTTCATAAAACTTGCAGCTTCTTGCTGGTTTTGCGTTCTCGTACTTTCTTGCATATTTCTCTCATTGGAGTGAATATTGTCCTACTCTCTGAAATTTGGGTGGGCTTTAGTAGTCAGCCGCATCTTGTGTTTTAAGAAAACCAGGTGGAATTAACAAATGAAACTTGGTCAGGATTTAAAGGGAGGTATCCTCTAAAACATGTATAACTAAAAAATATAATCAATATCATTCTTAACTTCTTAAGTCGTTCCACTTGGTTTCCTTAACAAAAAGTGCATTTTTCACATACTTTCATATAAATGCACATAACACTGTACTTAATACTTTACACACTTTTATTTTATTTTATCTTGTATATAAATCACTTTAATTCAACTTTTATCGACTTGTAAATTACATTTGGGGTGTTCACAGTTCGTTCCAAATTGTGTCTGAAAATGTAGACGTCTACATTTTGAGACATCTTTAGCATCAAACTGTGAGCACCCCTTTCTAGCAGTCGACGCAAAATCGTCTCAAAACTTTGCTGGTGTTGCCAGACATTTCTTCCTTGCGTGCATTTTTTTATATGTCGCCTTTCGATTTTGTATTTGAAAAACTGTAATTATTTAACTTAATTACCAATTCGTAATATTTGTTATTTCTTTTCCTTGATTTGTTTCTTTTCATCAGAAATTGCGCTCAAATTAAATGCAAATACAGAAAACGTGCCCAATAAATAAAAAAATGTGATTAGTATTGCCATAATGCAACCCTGCTGCGAGGTTGCAAAATGTAGACGCGTAAAAAACATACCTTTGAGTGTGACAAAATGTAGACGGCGTCGTTTTCCAATTTTGTATGGGAAACAACAACACCACAGATTTTACGGTTAGAAAACGTCTTAAAATGTAGACGTCTACATTTTGAGACACTATTTGGAACGAACTGTGAACACCCCAATTGAATTGCACCCATATTTACAATAACACCACGGTGGAGAGAATACAGAGGTGGCGCCGATGACGATACCGCTACTCGGCTCTCAGTGATTTTGACAGAATCAGCTGTTTTGGTGACGTCATAGTAGAGCAGACAGCAGTAGTGATGTGCTGAGTCAATACTTTTAAGTACCCAATACTCTCGATACTCGGTACCGAAACAATTAGGTTTCGAGTAAAAGCGCACATAGGCCAAAAATATGGAAAAAACGCCTAACAAAACCCGAATGTAAGAGCCAATAGAGCTTTTTTACTGATTCAAATGAAAGATGTATATATGTCGGTTCGATGCCATAATACAGAGAAACCCTTACTTGTTTGAAGCATTTTTGTTCCAGCTGAATCGGACGGTATCATTTTTGTAGGCCTGGGACAGATTCTGTAACCAGTTAACGACAATTTTCGAATCGGTATCGGTTTTGACGACGTTTGATATCAAATATTTGTAAGTCAACAAGTGCGATATCGATCCGAAACTTGTCGCTAACTGGCTACAGAATCTCTCTCCTGAAAGGCTTCTTCATCCGTCAAAGTATTTTTCTTGAACCTTGGATCGACTAAGGTTAAAACTGATAAAATAATAAGGGTATTCATCAAACCTTATAAATGCATTGTAAACCGTATAAACTTATAATTGTGTAAACCTTATAAATGAACTGTCAAAATTTGTATGGAAACTTGTTTACACATTTCTGATATATTTATCCAGCGATTTCACGGAATAAACTTGATAAACTGAAGACAATGCAACTCTGTCGAAACTCTAGCTATGTTTTCTTAGGCAATAATCGGGATCCGCATACAAATTTTGCACGCAAATTCAACAACGATATGATCCTGAGAGAGATCTGGTTCAATTATTATCCCGTCTGTTTGTTTTGTTTCACTGATAATTCGCAAAGTTTGGTAGCCGTGACAAATGAATTCATACACAAACAGACATTCTGCCATTGTTTCTTATAACTTACTTCAAATAAATAGCCTTATGTTATATGCACATTTATTTAAATAGATATCTCGTAAATATAATTTTTTCCAATTTAGTGAGGTAGTTTCTATAATTTCTTTATCCCCGTGCTAGTAGTATAAAGTTAGTGACACTGCGCTTTATAACCAAAGAAAACACGACTATTGTCGCATGTGTAAACGAAAAGAGAGTGTGGGTCGTTCATGTAACAGAGTGCATAAACTTATAAGATTATCTGCTTGATAAAGTTATCGGTTTAGATGAATACCACTAATATTTTTCTGTGGCGATAAGTTCAAGTGTTTTAGCTGATATCATATAAATTAGTAATGAAAGTTTTTTCTAAACCTGAAATGCATATAATGGCGAGGGTTTAATGTAAATAATCGGTATCAGATACCGAAAAGGAAGTATAGGGTACCGAAATCTTTTTTAGGTATTGGGTACCGAGTATTGGGGACAATTTAGCACATCACTAGTCGCCCTCATTCTCGCCGCTCTCAGTTGTCAAGTCTACGATAACGACACGCTAAAATTACTCTCTGCTGCAATCGGCGCAATCTTGTATTCTATCATTCTTGCAATAACACATGGTTGCAAACTGACACATAATATGTGTTGCCATATTGTACAATACAATACATACAAAGAAGGCAATGTTTAAAGAGGAATACAGGGGAAATCAATACCAAAGAAAATGAAAATTTACCGCTACTTTTATTCTGGGCGTTTATTATTATCAATGAGGGTTTCCGGTCACGAACCCCTGTGCAAAAATATTGCCCATGACGTAGGCGGTGTTGGTCCCGCCCGATTTGTTTGCTTTAAGTTCGGTCGAAGGCCGCCTACGCAGAAAGGTGTTCTCTACAAACGGTGTCCAGCTCCTTTTCTTCGCAAAACAGAAAGGAGAATTCTGTGCCTGAGGGTTATAATCCCTAAGTGCGGCCGAAGGCCGCCTACGCAGAAAGGTGTTCTCTACAAACGGTGTCCAGCTCCTTTTCTTCGCAAAACAGAAAGGAGAATTCTACTTCCTGAGGGTTATAAGCCCCAAGTGCGGCCGAAGGCCGCCTACGTAGAAAGGTGTTATCTGCAAAAGGTGTTCAGCTCCTCTTCTTCCCAAACAGAAAGGAGAATTCTACTGCCTGAGGCTTATAATCCCTAAGTGCGGCCGAAAGCCGCCTTCGCAGAAAGGTGTTCTCTACAAACGGTGTTCAGTTCCTTTTATTCGCAAACAGAAATGAGAATTCTTCTTTTATTATTCAAAATTCCAGTCTGGTAGCACCAAGTTGTATGTTATTTTGCTATCTTATTCATCGTTTATATGAAAACTTTAACAATAAATTATATAAGAACTATAGGGTTGCTAGAAAAAAGGTTTTTTTTTTAAATCAGGGGGTCCTATTCTACCCCCCTCATCCCCCCTTTTTCTAGAATTTGCCGTCCGTCTACTAACATTTTCCCCGAAATTTGGTTACTGGCAAGTTATTGCATATTTTTTGCTAGAGATTACGAAAGCACAACTAATGGTAAAAGATTCGAGGAATGACGTAAAATCAAGGCGAATATTAACAATGTGGTGTTGACAAAATAAAAACAAAATTTACAACAAATTATACGTCAGTACAAAGCAAAATTACAAAAATTACATTTAGGTGATTAGCTTAAACTCGTAAAGTCCTAAACCGTGTAAAACTCGTAAGTTTACGAGGCTTTTATGGGAACGCCCATTTTGAAAAAGTATAAATAGTTGCGTAAAGTGACTGTTTAACAGATCAACCAGGATTTTGTGAAACAATTTTTGTTTCGTAATAGTTCCCATAACATCCCATCATCTTGTCTCTTATCACTCTTGGCTAAAATACAATTAAAAATACCAAATGCAGAAAACCTAAGTCAATACATACCACGTTTATACGTAAATAAGATATTTGCAAATAAAAATAACTTGCAAATACCTAACTCACCGTTTATTCGATGGTGAAAAATCCTCTTTTAATATTGCCTGATTATAAAAAGGCAATAATATGACCACCGCAAAAGAAAATAGAGTTAAAAATGGCAACGTCTTGATTATTAAAAGGCAATAAGATGACCATCGAAAAAGAAAATAAAACTAAGAATGGCGGCTACTTGTGCTTATTTGTAAATAGTACCACTAATAATATAATAATAACAATAATAATACTAATAATATATTATTTATAATGTTGGCAAACTTCGAAAAAAAACATGGCCGACGAATTGAGAGAATGGTTTTACCTTGAAATGTTTTTATCATGATAATAATAATAGATTGGCGCTTACACATATGTATGTTAGTGTTTAGCCGAGCTTCTCCTCCGACTTGTGGCGTGCGCCTTGATGTTGTCACACAAAGCAGAGGGAGTTTTACGCCGACTCCGAACGGCGATTGTATTTTAATGAGAGTCTGTTTTTCATGGTAGAAATACACTCGGAGGTTTGCCATTACCTGCCGAGGGACGACCGCCGAGGGAAAACCTTTTTTCTATATTTTTTTGGGATGTTGCTTTGACCAGTGCTTGAACCCAGGTGTTGATGAGTGAAAGCGCGCACTGCTTACCACTACACCACAGCGGCCGACAACAGTATACTAGTATAGTACCACTAATCAATACTTATTTGCGTGATTTAGTTATTTGCAAATAAAAAATGAACTCAGCGTCCATACGGCAAAATTTACCATTTTGCGAATTGTTATTTGCAAATAATACGTGCGTATAAACGTAGTAACAGTTAGTGGATGAAATACATTCATTTTATTCATATGTTATTTTTTTCATTTATTTTCATTATTTTATCATACATTTTAGCATGATACAAAAAAGAAGGTAGTTTCATTGTTACTTTTCGGGCGCCATATTAACTACCTGACAATTAAGCAGATTGTAATATTTCGTGCTGCCACACGTGCAGCTTGGCCGTTTCTTTTTAGTCTGCAGGTGGTCTTTAAGGCTTCCCCACGTATGAAGACACA
>NW_016162454.1:0-43037 GCF_001687245.7 Rhagoletis zephyria | reverse complement strand
TAATTTATCACCGTTCCTTTTCTTATTCGATTTTTGTTCATACTGATACAAAAAAGTTCGCCGTAAGCCCCAAAGTTTAAACTATTTTTGCAAAGCAATTTATAAAATAAATTAAAGTATGACCCTTTTGTTACAGATCTGGTTCTTATCATCATAACGTACTACCCTAATGTCAGTAAATTGTTAACCTTTTGCTAAGAAAGTTTTTTGATTACTCCAGTAGAATTTTATTGCCGTATGTGAAAAAAAGTTTTTTTTTTTACGAAGTTATCCTACATAAATACTTTAGACTCAGAGTTGTACGGCGAGCTTCTTCTGTGTGCTTGGAAGNAAAATTGTAATACACATTTAGAAATAATAATAATGAGGTATCAATCTATATTTTCTCTGCATGTTACAAAAAAAAAAGGATTTGCGGAAATTACGACAAAACCTAAAATAAATAGAGGTGGCAGTACATTTGATTTTGGGATACAAGTGTTCTTATGTAGCTATCGTTTGATACTTTTGCTGACTTATATAAAAAAAATATTTTTTTTAATTATTTTTTATAATAAAATAATGTTTTTTTCAAGTATGGAATATACCTAGTCAAAAGAAGCGGGCTAAATTCTTATATATTAAATTATAAAAAATGGCAGTTTTCTTGGAAAAAAGTTTGGATTTTAAATTGGACATTGGTTTAAGAATTGATCTAACATTATCCGTATATATATGAGCAATATTTACTTATGTTTATGCCTAACGCTGGCATTTATGCTGTTTTTCAAACTAAAAAACTACATACATGCGGCTTTCTTCCAAAATACTGCAATTTGCGAATTCGTTTTCGCAATACAGATAAGAATTGTGAGGGCGATCATGTTTCGAATGCACTGAGAAAAGAGTTTAGTCACGTGGAGTAATTATGTTTAAATATCTCAATATCTAATTTGGTTATAGTTACTATATATTGTATTGAGAAAAATATATTTAGCAGACTCTTTTATCAGTGTGTGAATCTCAGTGTGTGTGGGTGGAAATATTCAACCATTTCGGTAAGGCAGATTGCCGAATACAACGAAACAATCGCCAGAATAAATTTTATACTTGCCAGGAACTTCAGAATTTTTTCTACAGTAAACAAACTTTGGACGAAGCTCGATCGGAAGTGGAAACGCTGAAGGCAATTCTGATCGTCAAGTAATACTTTTATTATTTTTATATCTGAATACTGTAAGGCTTTCCATTGCCGAAAATTACTTAAAACAAGCAATTTTTAAGCAAAAAACAAAACCGACTTTAATTGTCATATACAAATTTAAGAGTACCGTTGGTTTCTTCATCATCCAATGATCGGATCTAAACAAAATCAGTATGAGAGGACCTCTGAGATACCATCTTTCCTTTAAAAACATACATAAAAAATATTCTGGAAAATTGATAACCTCCTCCTTTTTTTGAAGTCGTTTAAGATTAAAAGGAAAACTAAATGAAAATCTTTCACTCTTTTGTTTTTTTTTTGTTGTAGCAGAAACTAAACTCTGTCTAAATCAATTAATTGACTTATGGTGATTTCCTTTCTACCAAAAAATGTTGCCCTTGCACGGTACAAAATGTGTTTGATGTTACACTCAACCCTTTGAAAATGCATGTTTTGCTTTCTTGTCCTTGTCCAGATCACAAATTTCATCATATTATCGTTTTAAGCAACTATCTGATTTTCAGGGCAACCATCTCCCCTGACAAAGCTTCAAAGGGCAGAAAAGGTGCCTTATTTGCCTTACAAGAGTGTGACATTTTAAGAAACGAACACACAATTTTCTCACCCTTTGCCTTTAATTTAGAATCGAACACGAAAAGAAAAAAAGGCAATCGAAGGGCGACATTTTTTGGTAGAAACGAAATCACCATAAGTGTTGTCTTCATTCTGATCTAACTGTAGGCTCAGGAAAAGGGTACATCCTACGGGTACGAGCCGTAGGGTGAGGGATGTTAGATGAGCTGATGTGAGTGGGCATACAAAGAGGTGGTTAATGTCGTCGGCCATCTTATTCAAATTCGACTGAAGAGTTTAGCCTACTGCAATATCCAGTATGGAATAGTATCGAAATATCGCTAGCCCTCTGTTTACCAGAATTTCTGCATTACTTAAATCCTCCCGACCATCTCAATTCTCGTGCTTTGATTCATGTTAATTACAAAACAAATTATATTTTATCCTTGTATTTGAAAATATTATAAGCTAATATTTAATCTTATCGTTTTACATGAGTTAGTTTCGCTATTATAATTAAAATTAAATAATAAGAAAATGGCGGTGTGTTTATTTTGACCTCGAAAAATTCGTAGAAAATATAGGTTATATTAGATAATTTAATTTACACATATCTATAGTCTTAAAATACATATAAATATAAACATAGCCAACCGCACACACATTAACACATTTACATACATAAGTAAGTAGATACACAATCACTTTCACTTCGATTTTATCGCCAAAAATGCATTCCTGGTTTAGCCTCTTCGCCTTAAGCGTATCACGTCAAAATAATAGCCTCCTCATCATCGAAACTTACATGCACCGAGCGTCGACCTGGCACATTGGCACACTTTGTTACAGGTAGTTGCTCCTGCTCTGCCTCTGCTTGCTCGCGCATTATCGACTGCGTTTTATACTTCCGGATTGTAAAGTACTTCCGTTTGCCGTCTTCAGCAATGCCTTTCTTTTCGAGCGCTTCATCCTCAATAGCCAACGCCGTCGCAGCAACTGCCGTCACGCTACTGTGCAGCATCGCTAATATCTCACTCTCCATGCCACAGGGCATATGCATCTGAATTTGTATTTGCGTCTTTGTAAAAGGCCGCCTTGTGCTGGCATTAGTTTGGATTGTGTCATCGCTGTAGCGGCGATTCGATTGACGCGAAAGTAAACTGGACGATGTTGCATTGCTGGTGGCCGTGTTCGAAGTGTTGGTATTGGTGTTTGTTCCCACGCCAGTTATGGTGCCGGTGCGTGCACGTATGCGCCTATGGCAACCGCATGTCAACGACATAGCAGCGCCATGCCATGCGTTCAATATGAGACGTAGGAAACCTTTGCGAAACTTTGTGGACATTAGATTGTAGAGTATTGGATTGATGGCTGAATTCAGATAGAACATAATGCGACAGAAGTATAAGAGGCTGTAATAACGTTCAACGCCAATATCGAAGAATGTCTGCTCCGAACTTAGTATAATCCACATGGTGAGCATGCGAAACGGCAGCAAACAAAGGAAGAAAGATAAAACGACAGCGCCTAGCATGAGCACGACCTGCTTGCGAGCCTTTAGGCTCAGTTCTGGTTTCGTTGGTCGAATACGTAACATTGGACCGTTACTGGAGATAAGATTTTTGGCTATTATAGCGTAGAGTACGACTAGGATGAGCAGAGGTAGAATAAAGAAAGTGGATATTGTCATCAAAAAGTATCCCATAGTCCAGTTGGTGACTGCTTGCGTTAAACACACCGCTACCGATGATCCATCAATGTATTCGACGTATTTGTAATCGGCTACCCAAATAATGGGACTAAAATGTAAATAGAGTAAAATAAGGTATGAGGGCTATGCAAGGAATACAAATTTTACACATTCTGCCAAATAAGTTCCTTCGCGTAAATAAGATGGTCAAAAAAGGCTAGGCAGGGGTTTGTTTTTGGGACTGAGTCTCTTCAGTCTTATCAGTTGGCTGATTGGTGTCTAATGTTATTGATGTGTAAACATCTTAGCTCTCGGTATGGGTAAAATTTGCATTACACCAGCAGAAAAATTGTAACTGTTTCTTGTGTAACATAACAGAAAATCTGCAATTACTTCTTGTACGTAGAAATGGACATTTCTGGACTAGTTCAGGACCATTTTGGGACTAATTCAAGCCTAGTTAAGGCCCATTTCAAGATATGTTCAGGTCTTTCTAAGGACCATTTCGGAGTCATTTCGAGACCTGGTGCTAGTGCACCACTATTTGAAAACCATTTGGGGCCTAGTTCAGGACTATTCCAGGACTAGTTCGAGATGTTTTGGCCCCATTTCGGGCTCGTTCCAAGACTTGCTTGAGATATTTCGGCACAAATTCAGAATATTTCAGAATCACTTCCGGAAAATTTCAGGTCTAGTTCGGAAGTAATTACGGGGTAGTTCGAAACTAATCACGAAATTATCTGAAATAGCCTGGACATCGCGAAGCTTTATGAAAAGTATATGAAAAAGTCGTGTACTGGTCCCGAAAATTTAAATGAAATGAATATTTAATTTCTTACATTCACCTCACTTGGTCTTGGGTCATAGGGAAATAGAGATGAACTGCGTGGCAGATGAACTTGCAATGCAAAGGAAGCTGCTACTAAGTGAATTTAAAAAGTTGAGGAAAGATGAAATCAAAGTACGACTTGTCGAATTTCCAGCATATGTGGCTTAAATGGGATCGGAAGCGGTCACGAGGGGTATACTCTCTTATAAGAGAGGATACCTCCAACGTTGTGGTGGCTTTAACCGGGCACTGTGTAATAGGTAAGCATGCAGAAAGGCTCAACGTGTCTTTCCGAAGATGTTGCAGAAACTATAAGGACCACGAGAGGAGGAAACAGTCTTGCATCTCTTGTATATATGCCCTGCACTGTTTAGAAACACAGGCTGCGTGAACGGGGTTCACTGTTCCGGGCCGACCTTAGGGAGGTTTCAAATACCGAAGCAAGGTGCCTGATGAGATTCATCGGCGACACGAAGTGATTCAATAGCGAGCATAATTGAACTGTGTCAAACTGTGGTAACACAATGGGCCTTCTATCTGTGGCTTAAGTATATATCTGGGCAAAGCAACAGCTACTTTGGACTGAGTAGGCAATTCAGAAGTAAGATCCGCTCTCGAGGTACGAAAACCACACTCAGAAGCATGGACAATGACAACATTCGATCAGGCGGCTCTTGGAGTATTCGACAGAAAGATTTTTCGGGGGGGGATTTACGGACCTTTACGCATTGGCGCCGGCGAGTACCGCTGCTCTAGTCAGTTTTTATATGAAAAACTTTACCAAACGGGAACAGGGATTGAGTTTTAATGCTGATTTTATATACCTTTTCTTATCGATTTGCTTTGATGATAGGTATCGTAATGGTACTTGTGTGCGGATTTATATTTCATATTTACATATATTCAAATTTATATTCATATTTGGATTTGCATTCCTATTAGTACGATTTCTTATCCGTTTTCGTATTCCTATTTGTATGCTTGAATCGAATTGAAACTTCAGATATTCAGATGCGGAACTTATTTCACAGAATGTGTTTGCTTGCGCGTCAATGCTATTAGGGATTTTGGATAAATATTTTCCATGAGGGCAAACCTAAACTGTGTTAGTTTCAATTTATTTTAGATGACTTAACATTTACCTAATCTGCGTGGTGTGAATTAAGAAACAGCATGTCTATTATGATTGATTTCCGTTTACGCTTATCCTATGTATAAAGTCAAGGAAGTGATTACTTTTTTCTTGCTGTCACAGAACAGAATAGCTAGCCGGATGTGGAAGCGCGCAATTAAAGAGCACACACAATACTATATCTATTAATGCCTGAGGGCCTATAAGCACGCTGGTGTGCGATAAATGGCGACGGTGACGACAATGTCCGTGGGTGGTAGCAAAGGTCGCTGCTCGTTTCGGTATGCGATTACCTCATTCTATTGTGCAATATACCTTTTTTAAATGTGGTCTTAAGGCGACACACAGTCGCGCAAAATAATACAAATAAAATTTCGAAACAAATTAAAAAGGGTCGCGGTAAATAAAAGTTGCAAAAATGAAGAAAAAAATCATACATAATATTAACATTTGTGAAAAAGGACGAAACTCCCATTTACAAACACACTAACGTACTAACATGGAGTGTTGATAATGGGCGCACAATGACAGCCGACAATGGCTACAATTTTGATGGACGGCGAAAATAATTACAATAAGAGCTAAAGGCCGACTTTTGCTGCTCGCCTACACAATACATATTTAGATTTTTTAATATGTAGCTACGTTTTAATTTTAAATATGCATTTTGTGTTTATTTTATTTTTATTTTTGCATCTACACATGTAACTCAAGGCATGCTAAATGAGCGACAGCATCGTAAAATCGAAATAATAAAGAACGACTGCGAGTATGGACAAAAGACATAAAAATAATATTCAAATTGCAGGCAATACCAAAAAAGTACAAAAGAAAATAAAAATAATGTGTTTGTGCAATAAAATCTGTATAAAACTTTCTGAATGCAAAACTAACAAATACTCTTCGTAAATACATGAAAATACCTACAAGCATTGTATAGGTGTAATAATACTATTGGCATTTGGTTACAAATGAAATTTCAAACTCTTGAAGTACCACATATTTATAAAAACATTGTCTGCATAAGCATATGGCAACTACACTAAAATGATTAGAATTGTTACTACACTTTACATGTATGTAAGTATGTACATTACATTGGGTCGCGGAAAAAAGTTTGTATCAAACAAGATTTAATATTTTTTCCACTTTCCGCAATGTTTGAACTATCACTTTATTCAATATTGTAAAAAATGCCTGCACGTTCCGGTCCACCGCTTAACCGGCAGCCGGTTTGTCGGCATACAATTACCTTGAGCAAAAAATACAGGAAACTTTGTCATTGTCCGGCTTTTGTCAGATCGCGATTTTTTCTCACTGAAGGATAGTGCATTGTGACTAAGATTAAGCCAAGCTAACCGAACCTAACCATCCTTGATATTTTGCTGACCAGAAAAAAGTGATAAATTTTATTTTGATATTACGTGAAATTATTTTTTATTTATCGGGTTTCGAGAGGTTTTTGCTAACTTTTGGAATTTTAATTGTTTTCGAACTTCTCGGCATTTTTCGAAACCTTTTGGAATTTTTTTCGGGAAATTTTGCGATTTTTTAAGAGCTTTGAGAACTCTACTAGCACGATTTGAGATTTTTAGGAGAGTTTCGTGATCTTGTGGTATTTTTTCGAATATGTTTCGAAGCTTTTCCGGAAAAAAGTGGTAATTTTTTGCATTCACATTTGGCAATTAATAAAAAAAAAAATTAATTTATTTGTGATTTTTCTAGGCTTTTCGATACTCTCGATCCTTGGGGTTTTATGCGACATTTCGGAGTTCTTCTGAAATTGTTTTTAAAAGTGCTCGGGATTTTTCGAGACCTTTCAAAATTCTTTTTTGGTGCCCACGAAACTGGAACTCTACCTGAATGTTTCGAGACTTTTCTGAATTTTTTCGAGAACTTCGTAATTTTTTAAGTTTCTTTAAGGATTTTTTGCAATACTCTATACTGGTTTTGTGATTTTTTCGTATTTTTTCAAAGCAGTCTCGAAGTCTTTAGAAATTTTCGGTCATTTCAGAATTTTTCAAAATTGTTTTCGTGACTTTTCGAGGTCTTTTAAGGACTTTTCAATATTGTTTTTCATCTTAGCGGGGATTTTTGTGATCCATCGATATTTACTCAGAACAGTTTCAGAGTTCTTAAAATTTGTCGGAATTTAGAGGTTTTGGTTTTTTCGGAATTTTTGGAGAAATTCGAATTTTTTTCGGATTTTGTCGAGACTTTCAATGTTTTTTTAAAGTTCCTCCAGGATTTTCTCGATTCTTTGCGGGCGTTTTCAGTAATCTTCGGAAATTTTTCTGAACAATCTTAAATTTGTTCACGCCTTTTTAAGAAGTTGGACCTTTCGGAGTTTTTTCGAGATTATTTTCGTGACTTCAGGACTTTTCAGTATTGTTTTCGGTACTTGATCGGTTTTTATTGTGATCGTTTGGTAATCTTCTCTATTACTTTCGAAGTTTTTTTTTGATATTTCGAATTTTTTTGTGAGTTTCCGGAAATTTTTTTAAGTCTATTCAGTTATCCATTTTCGGCGATCCCGATTTAAGAACTTCAGACTTTTCGACATGACTTTAAGAGATTTCTAGTGACCTTTATATTTGTGAATCTTCCGGAGTCTTCAAAACTTTTCCGGTACCTTTCGAGACTTTTCGGATTTTTTCAGGATGTTTTGGATTAATACGAGTATAATTCGGAATATTTTTGAATGTTTCAATAACAAAATGTAAAAATGACTGGTTATTTTCTGCTCAAGAAATATCATCAAAATATTAATTATATTTTTTTGCGTTAATTTTTTTACTTTCTACTCAAAAATACATACTAAGTGAGGTACCTATAAAAAATGCACTGATTTGTAAAGTTTCGGTTTTTTGTTAAAAGTAAACAAATTTAAAATTTTATGAAAAAATTAGATTTTGNATTGCGGGAAGGTGTTGACATATACATACATATGTACATTATACCTACTCACATCCCAAAACACTTACATACCTTGTGAAGCCAGCAGCAATACACCAGGCCAGTATGCAAATAAGGATGGCGCGAGCTTTTGTACAAACATAGCCGGCTTTCAGTGGTTCACAGATAGCGTAATAGCGTTCAAAAGAGATGGCCAAAATCGTCAGAACACTAGCATGCGCGACTGTTAGCTCAACAAATGGCACTGCTTTGCCTGAGAAAGAAAAAGTGGGAGGAAATTAAAAGAAACAAGAATTACATTACACTGTGGATAAATATGCATTTAATTTAATGAAACTGTTGTAATGAAACTCGTACGTACACATGGCATGGCCCAGCACCCAGGTCTCGGGTCGGGTGTTCACTTCGACCAAAACAGTTGGCGTACAAACAAGCAGCACTAGCAGATCGGCGATGCTGAGATTGGTGAGAAATATGTTGGTGGAGTTGCGCATATCTTTGGTTTTCACTATAACAATTGGCACCTACATATGAAGTAAGCATTGATGTATGTATGTATGTATGTATGTAAATCGAAAAGAAAAGTGAAACTAGCTTAATAACGAAATTCCACAGTTGATTACTCATACGCAACGTACAACCACCACACAAATGCAAACACACACAGAGTATTTACTTACCATAATGTTGCCAATAACACCGAGCGTCATGATTGCTATGCAAAAACACATCGCTGTGGTGCGTATGTATGCAGGAATTTGTGGCAGTTCATCAGTGTCGGGCACAGCCGACACATTGCCAGTGGAACTGGTGGCAGTGATGATGAGGAGCGAAGCGACGGTGGCACTCTCCACGGTGGTGGCGGCGGCCTCGCTGGCAGTGGCGATAGATTTGATGGTAGTTGCGGTGTCGAATACTTCTTCTGCGGGTTGTATGAATTGAAGTGAAACTGTAGTTTTGGTAATGGATTGTTGTACATTGTAAACGTTCCCATTGATATTGTAGTCATCGCCATGGGGAAGCGTTGAGTGGCAGTCATGGTTTCGTTGTACATTTAGAGCGCAGGGGTTCCTGCTGAGGTTCGCAGCAACACTTGGCAAAGCTAACGCGTTATTGATATCGACACTAGCGTTATCGCCATGCACGTCATTATCACTTGCAGTTGAAGCCACAGGCGAAGCTCCTGCCACGTCTGACACACACCAGCACAGAAGCAGCGACAGCACAGCGACTAGTGTTGGGGTAAGATGTAAAGTTTCACGATTATTGCGTTGGGATTGATTTTTGTGCACTCGACTTTGGTGGCACTTTCGAATACCATGTAAATTGATCGGATTGACGTAATGGCTCGTTGTTGCCGTTGATGCTGCTGACGTATTTGTGTGTTGTTTTGCAGCTGCTGTAGATGCTGCTTCCACCGCCACCACTACTTTACGACACTCCTGATTTGGCTCAACCTCAGCAGACGTTGTTGTTATTTTGTAGTCAAATATCGGTGTTCGTTTGTTTGGTGCCACAGCTGCGTTCGGTGCTTCCACTGCCTGTTTCGTTAATTTTGCGCAAACGTTGCTGGTGCTGTCCTGTGCTGCGTCTGTCCGTGTGGCGTTGCGTTGTAACCTCGTTGCTGCTGCCGTTGCAGCTGATGTGGCTGTTCGTGCTGCTGCTGCTGCTGCTGCTGCTGCTGTTGTTACAAGGGCGCCTTGGTAATTAAATACCACGCAACATTACCACACAAAGTGCGTCTAATGCATTACAACTTATGGCCGGAAGCATTCGTCTATGTGTGTGGGTTTTTTCTTGAAATCGCCCGCTGTTTGTCCGAATGCTGTTCAACTATTCCGATGGAAATTATTGTTTGAATATTCGACGAATTAACTGTGAGACAGGAATGGCGACATTGGTTGGATGAGCAGCTAATCTGATTAGGTTTGCGCATATGCTTGCCTCGGCAGTGAGCAAATTAAGTTCGTTGTTATGTAATACTTAGTTAGTTACGGGGCTACAACCCCAAATAATTTAACCTTGCGCATTCAGTTATATTTATTGAAGTACTTAATAGCCTCTTTTCATGAAGTAGCTGAAAAGAAAATTGCGAAATTTATGGTCTTTAAAATTTTTGTAATACTTATTACGTATTTAATTTCTAAGAAATTTTGAGCTCAGGAATGTGGGTAGTAAATATATTCTTTGGAATTCGCAAGGCTAAAAAATGTATAGAGCATCATAATTTTGTTAAGAATTAGCGATGAAGAACTGTTGGAGTTAAAATAATACGGGTCAATGTTCAACCCAGGTCAATGGCCAGAACATGGGCGTCGCTATCTAGAGGAAGTGGGGAGGATTGGCTCGAGCAACAGCTTACTTCAGGTTTACTTCATTGCTCTTCAGTCACTTCACTTCGAGGTTTGCCATTGCGTGCCAAGAGGCGACTGCAATTAGCAAATACAATTTTTTTTTATGTCGGTTTGAACCGGGTTTGAACTCAGGCCCTGCGGAGTGATAGCGCGCACTGCTAACCACTACACCAAAGCGGCCACTGTCAAATCAGTAAAAGCAAAAACAAAATACAGGTTTTAGCGCACTTAAANTTAATTACAATACCAGCACAGGTCGGCCAGGAAAACACTAAGGAAATTACCTAATAAATGCAAAATTATAATTAATTTGTAAAATAAATCGGTTTTATTACAATACTTACCAAATTTCAAGCAATTAGAAAACAAATGTCAGCGAATAAGAACAAAACGAACAACGAAAATTGAATAAATGTAGCTTGTTTAGAATTTTTTTCTAATATTTTGGGAAATGTTCAGTGAAATTAGCAAAGAAACAACACAGTTTCTCCTAAGGTAGTTCAAGATGGCGGATTAGAGCGAGAAGTTGCCAACGTATAACACCTTTCATTATTGCATCATGATTCTGAACAGATTAAAAAAAAAATATCTACTGAAAATGAAGTTTCTATTTTTAATTTCTGAGAATCTTTTTTTAAGAAATTGTCATTTTTCTTTGTGTCATTCTTTATAATAAAGCGCATTCAATGTAAATTAGAATGGATTTCAGTTGACTATTGCTAAGGTAATTTTCCATTTGTATTAAGAAAACACTGAAATTCGTGGTTAATGGGTAAAAAAGTAAAAAATCGCAACATTTATACGTCACGATTTACAAAAAATTTTCAGTAGGAAAACTTTCATAAAATCGTTAGAGTGCCAATTAAATCGATACGAAAGAAAAATAAACAAAAGAAAGCATTGCATTAAAGTCTATCGTTATGTTTTGGCCAAAGTTCACCAGCGACTAAAATCATTCATGCATCTTAAAATTTGTACTCTGGACTTTATAGTCTGCGGCTGTCTATCAGGATATTAAAGAACTAGCAGTGTTTTCTTTGCGAAACTAACTCAAAATTTTAACATCTTCAGTTACTTAAATATTTCAAATTTTTTGCTTTAATTTTCTCCGCAGTTTAACTAAACAATCTGAAAGTTAAAGTGGCAATCTCACTTCTCAATCTCAATCGCCCCTTAATGCATGGACATAAAATTTATTCGTATGTGTGTAATGTTGATGTGTAGCAAGTGTTTGCGTCTATCAAAGCTTAATCACTATTATTTCACATTCTTTGTCCCATGAGTTATATACCAATTATCCAGATTTTTGGATAGTTTATCCTGGCCCACAATCATTAATTGGCACCAGAGTTATAATAAACAAAGCAGTGAACGCAGCTGTGAAGTGTATTGAATGCAGTATATTTGTATTAGCAACGTCTATATTAGGGTGCGAGGGACTGCAAACTAATGAAAATAAATTGAATAAGAACGAGTAAAAAAAATGGTAAAGGTTCTTTCTTTTCCGCTTTATTAAAGGTCGGAAAAATTAGTTTCAATAACTCCTTCTTTCTTCAAAATGAATAAAAGTGTGTAAATATCGATACTTTAATGAAGAAAGGCCCTATTTAAAATTTGTGTGTCTTTACAGAGTAGCAACAAAACTAAAAAAAAAAAACTAGAGTTGTTCATTTGAGAATTTCTTAAATATCCTGGGTTTTAATAAACAGTGAAACTCATTTATAGGTGTACTATTGGTTTTTAAATTCGATTAAGCTTTTAGTGAATATTCTTCCGAACTTTGTAAAAAGCAGGTAAGGTAATGATATGAAAATAATCTTTTTCGATACTCATTTAAAAAATACCATTTGCAATACAAAACGAATTAGTAAATTGTTATGTGGCCTCAAATAAAAACATAAGAAATATTTTATTTTATTTTCGACGAAACTAAGCCAATCTAATACTGACATACGAAATTAAAGCTCTTATTTAAGGATACGAAATGTGTCTTCTTGTAATACATGTACACTAGCCAAGCTATAAAGTATCTACATACATACATATATACATGAAGTAAGTGTGCGTATATGTAAACAAAATTATTTGCTCTTAGCTTAAATACTTTGATACGACAAACACTTAGCACATAGACATAAATAGCATCGGCTTCTGTGAGACACTCAAAGAAGAGCATCGACGATTTTTTTAGGAAAAGATTTTATGTTGCGATAGTGACAGCAGTAAAGATTGGATTGAATTTATTGCCGACACCCCATAATAAAATTAACATTGCAATTGCTAGAAATACCTACTAACATAGATACATATGTATGTACGTACACTAGGGTGGTCCAAAAAAAAAGTAAATTGTTCTATATCGAAAAAATTTAATAATTGAGTATTACTACTGGGAGTCTCCTGAAGAGAAACAGAGTTTTCCGATCGAAAAATATTGATTTTCAAGAATTCTATACCATTTCTACGAAAAGTTGTTTTTCCGTTATAAAATACATGAAAAACTTTAAGCGCTTTGGGCGACCTATAAATATTTTTTGATTCCAAAATAAAAAATTGGGGGTATATTTTTTCGGTATAGAACAATCCTAGTCGGGAGAGCATAAAAATTCCAACTTTACATTTTCACATGCATTTTTGGACCACCNGGGGGGGGGGGGGGGGGGGAGAGCATAAAAATTCCAACTTTACCTTTTCATATGCATTTTTGGACCACCCTAATGTACACAAGTGCATACATATGTGCATATAAGTGAACGCCTTAGCACTGCATATAGTTGATAAGTGTATTGGGACCCCACTACAATCATGTATTTGTGTATGGGCATGTGTACGCATGCACGCAGTCATATCTTTACACACCGAATCGCACATACAATGCAAATCTAATCAATTTATCGTTCAATAATAGCCCAATGAGGATTTTATTTTCACACATTTTCACTTTCATTGACAATTTGGGATCTCCAAAATTCGCGCAACTAAACACAGTGCAAAATTGAAAGTATTTCAATTTCGAAAAATACTTGCCAGAATATATTCATGTGAGATACTTAAATTTCAAAAGTTTTATATGTACTACACATACATATGTTCTGGATACATATTAGCTAAAAAAATTGTAAAATCAATAATCTGCAGTCGCTAAAAATCTCTATTGAATAGCAGGCGCGCCTAATAATATGTAACATCTAGTTGCATGCCCCTCATACCGCCAGATTTGGTTGAACCTACACATTGCAGCTATTACTTTAACCTGCTGTATACTTTTAGGCCCCACTGCTTTTCATTTTGAGAATTTAGACGACGAAAATTTAGCGTGGCGATTGTCAGAATTCCACTGCTGGTAAGATTTAAGATTTCCGCACACAGAAATAGTAGGCGCGGCAGCATAAGTACAGGCATCCATGGGCCCGGTACCTGGCCTACTGCTGAAGCCTTAGCAGTATTAACCTTCGCCAAATTAAACCTTGAAAATGGTTTGCGGGGTGCCTTGCTAGTCAAATTTCCAAACAGCCAAGCAGCTATCTGGGCCCCTTTCACGCTTCAAATTTTGGCTGCAATTTCGCGACTTGGCGCGGGAAGTATCCGCAACTGCCTTTTAAAGACCAGAGTCATTATGTGGACTGAGTTGGTCCTCTTTGAGAACCGTACGCTCTGAACGGATTTTATTGAATTAAACTGAAATGTAGGTTTGATTCCTGTGTGATTAGTGATTCAACAACCAAAAACATGCCTTTTCTATTAGTCTTGAAAATTTTTTTTTTATAAGAAACCATCTGCTGTTGGAAGGTGCCATCGAACTGTAGGTCTTCCCTTTTGTGTGACAACATTCACCAAAACTTGAAGCAATAGCTCGGCCAAGCTCTTAGCAAAATTTGTGAAGCTTCAATTGATCTTTTTTGTGTTTAACATCGAAATACTGCTAATTATTTTCAGTGTAAATAAAACAAGGTATGTATATGTAAACTTATTTTTATATCCACACGCCCCCGCATGCACAAATGGTAAATAGCAAGGCCAAATTAGTTTTAGATAATATTTCTTTTTTTCCATGATGATGCTGTGAACGAAGAGCCAGAGTTCCAAGAATTTAATAAGACATGTCTTCAAAATACATACATACATATCTTAATGAGGAATGGGCAGTTTCATCTTAAAGCTGGGAGCTTTCAAAATTACTTTTCTAAGTAGGGATGTGATAGGTATCCGATAGACTATCCGGCCGGATACTGGCTAAAAACCGAACGGATTTCGATTAAAAAGGATTCAATTTAAAAATCAAGCTGAGATTTTTTTGTATGTATTTCTATAATCATATTTAATAGTATCTACTTAGTGATTAAAGCTAACAAGTTTTATAGTTTTTCATTGTGAAAACCAGCATTTGGGCCATTCCAGCGAAGACGACACCTCAGGCAAACAAATAAATTACATAAATTGTGTTTGAAGTTGTAAAAACACTAAATCAGGTAAAATAATTATTTAGAAATAGATTTAAATCGATTTATTTTTCACTATTTTATTATTATAAATGCGTATATGATATGCTGTAAGGTTTTTTCATCAAGTTTTCAAGACATTCCTGATGTACTAAAGCCGACAATAGAAGGAATAATTGTTCAGTAAGAAAGAACTATTCATTAACTTTAAAATGGTGGTAACTTATAAAAAAAAATACATTCTTGGCGAGAAGTTATAAGCGTTCAGCAAAATATTTATTTTTAAAGTAATATACAAATTCTTAAGTTTCCCATTTTTTAACAGCCGGTTTTACAAGCAATTTATGTTGAAAATGATATGTTATTTTCTGCCAATTTTCATAAAAAATTCAAAAAATTGAAAACATTTTTCCCTTAAATTGTTTTCGTGTCTGTAGATGAGGTCCCCTTATTTAAAATATAATAAATATTCGCATCAAACCAGCAGTGTTCATTTTACTCACGAACTATGTATCCTCAAAGGTGACTCGTCCCACCCGTCACAAGCTAAAGCAGGTTTTTTTTTTATTTTAAGTTATAATAATGCCATTACAGCTTAAAATGATACTTAACATTATACGAGAAAGCCGCTATGAACAAAATATTTATCGTTTGTCTAAAATTGGGAAACGAATCTAACAACTCAGAGAAGCGGGTGTCATTGTTGTCCCACCCGTCACGCTTGGAAAATGTTACAATTCTGTGCATTTTTTAAATGGAGGTGTTCAATTTCTTTTCTCGTTTTGAACAGTGGAATCGTATTGTCCGTCTCCAAATCTATAATATTAGTGTAATAAAAATACAAAAAAATTTTTTTTTCATTAATACGGTGTATTTTGCATGTTAATTTCGAAGAACACTATTTTTGACCAATTTTTTTTAAAGTCAAGGAGTAATTGTGGCTCAATGGCAATATTTTTCCGTGAAAGGGAATTACATTAGCTTTCAAAACAGGGACCGAAACTAAGAGTTATTTTTTTTTTAAATTCGCCTTGGCCAAATATTTATATAAAGGTCATTTCCTGATAATAAACAAACCGCTTATCCAAATTAAACAAGTTTAGTATCAAATGAAGAAGGACTAAAATAGGTTTAATAATGAAATGTCTTAGCGTTCAAAAGCACACTGTGCGACATGGGAAAGGACAAGAGATATATTTTGAAATGCTGTGCATATTTTTTAGAGATGAGTTCAGCGAAAAATTCATTAGAAATGACCAGCTTTATCTCGGAAAAAAATTTCATGTCGGTATTTATGTGCAATTAGCACCAAATTGTTCCCAAAGTAGAATCACAATACTAAGAGTGTAATTGAAGGTCCTAACCAAACTCGTATTTCTCGACAGACTTGAATTTTTGGGGGAGGGATAAGAATTTATATATACATACATATTTAGACATAATTTTTATTACTTCTAAACGTATAAGTTTTGTCTTTAAATTCGAAACTAATTCTATGTTTTTAAGGTAGTCCAATTTCTTATCTTGCGGTTTGTTTGTGCGAAATTTTATTTATTTTGTTTGTACTTGCGTTCGTGTTACGATGCTTTGTATTTTTATCTTTTTTGTATAAGTAGCTTATTTTTCTATTAAAGAGGGTGTGGGAAAGTGATTTGAAAAGGAATAATAAATTTGAATGGACATAATATCAAGTTCGCCTAATAGACAGATTGGCTCCAATGAACTTTGGCGACGGAATAATATTAGAATTTTGCTTAACATTCATTAGCTTCATGTAGAATTTAATGTAGTGCCTATAGATCCATTCACCAAAAAAATTAAATGCATGCAGATATTTAGGTAATTTTCAAACAAAATGTACATGACAGGGTTTTTTAGGATTGATAAATGTATTCTCTGAAATCGTTTACATATGTCAGTGAAAATCTTTGCTTTAACATGCAAAATGTTACTCATACGCCATGTACTCAGTAGTATAGCTTTGTACATACATACATGGCGTATGAGCAACATTCCTATGTGCTCATATTTCATCGAAAAAATATAAATACGCATTTTCATTTGATCATTCCATTTGATCATTAAGCATTTCTTTAAGTTGTATTTGCAATTTGTATTTTTAAATACTTTTTTTGTTCTTCATTATCGCCATATCAAAATGTTTTCGGTACAACACTGCCATTCATTTCATTGACATTTGAAAATTCTCTGATTCCGATTACCAAATACGTAAGAAGGTCATGCGGAGCACAATACACAAATTGCAAATTTACACGTTCTCTTCTCTTCACTTTTCCTCAAAATAAAATTAACAATTTTTGAATTTTCTCTCTAAATCCTAAATCTAGGTGGGCAAAAGTCGAAGAATCAAACTCCTTAAATGATTTTTTTTTGTATTATATGTTTGCTTATCTCGTTTACATGGTTTTCTATGATTTAACCACTTAAAATAGTTAAGTATGGCTGTACATATCAGTGATTTAAGCGACACACACACGCTTAGTTGATATTGGCCTGAAAATCATAGCATTACTTGAACGCAGCTAGGATTAGAAAACGTTTAAATTTAGTCTTTCGCATATATTTTGACATACAATATATTTAGGAAATTCGTCTACAAATTTATTAAAAACTTCCGACTGTCTAAAGAAGAGTTTATAGACCTGATGTCCGCTACACAAGAACCCGCTGCAGCAATGATCTCGAGCCGAATCTATTTACAATAGGTCCATTCTTTTCTATTGTTTTTTTTTGTGTCTAAATCCCGTTGAACTAATCACATGTTTCTTGGCAGGTGCCAGCAGGGTTGCTTAAGTAGCTGAAAGGAAATTTTACCCGCTCGCTTACAAAAAAAATGCAGCTAATATTTCAAAACTATCAACAGCTCTACGTTTTTGTTCTCAGAAATAGTGGCGAATGAGTATTGGGATTTTCTTTCGTGAATGCAACCAGACTTTCGAGCTTGTGTTTAATATTCACGACGTTAGACCTGCATGATTTTAATAAAAATTGATGTATAGCCGCCAAAAAGCAATAAAAAAACACAAAATCATATATTTTTCACAATTTCCTAATACTTCGCTATTTTTTGCCATATTTGATCAGCCATTTTGAATTTTGAAAATCTGATCTGAATTTTGAAAATCTGATCCCGAAAGCCTTTCCATGCCATGTTTTATTAAAACGCCTCGATGTCTTAATATTTGTGTTCGCTATAATTGGATCCGCCACTTTGAATTTTAAAATCTGACTTCAGATTCGTAATAAAAAACATATGGAAACAAAGTGGTGTCAATCTGTGTCAAAGCGTCTTTGAGCAAATAGTTTTATCCACCTAGATTTGGATTTCTGACCGCTGTGCGGTCTTTTGTATCTAAGTAAGGACTAATATGTATNAAATTTAGTCTTTCGCATATATTTTGACATACAATATATTTAGGAAATTCGTCTACAAATTTATTAAAAACTTCCGACTGTCTAAAGAAGAGTTTATAGACCTGATGTCCGCTACACAAGAACCCGCTGCAGCAATGATCTCGAGCCGAATCTATTTACAATAGGTCCATTCTTTTCTATTGTTTTTTTTTGTGTCTAAATCCCGTTGAACTAATCACATGTTTCTTGGCAGGTGCCAGCAGGGTTGCTTAAGTAGCTGAAATGAAATTTTACCCGCTCGCTTACAAAAAAAATGCAGCTAATATTTCAAAACTATCAACAGCTCTACGTTTTTGTTCTCAGAAATAGTGGCGAATGAGTATTGGGATTTTCTTTCGTGAATGCAACCAGACTTTCGAGCTTGTGTTTAATATTCACGACGTTAGACCTGCATGATTTTAATAAAAATTGATGTATAGCCGCCAAAAAGCAATAAAAAAACACAAAATCATATATTTTTCACAATTTCCTAATACTTCGCTATTTTTTGCCATATTTGATCAGCCATTTTGAATTTTGAAAATCTGATCTGAATTTTGAAAATCTGATCCCGAAAGCCTTTCCATGCCATGTTTTATTAAAACGCCTCGATGTCTTAATATTTGTGTTCGCTATAATTGGATCCGCCACTTTGAATTTTAAAATCTGACTTCAGATTCGTAATAAAAAACATATGGAAACAAAGTGGTGTCAATCTGTGTCAAAGCGTCTTTGAGCAAATAGTTTTATCCACCTAGATTTGGATTTCTGACCGCTGTGCGGTCTTTTGTATCTAAGTAAGGACTAATATGTATACTACCACATCCTCGAATTTCGTCCTTCTAACTTTATTAGTTTTAGATAAAAAAAATTTTACACCTCTCTTCATAAGGTATTGTTAGTTACAATATATTTATGTACATAAATGAAGATACTGGAATCATTACACTGTACATCACTTGGCTGGGTATTAGGCCAAACCAATTTCGTTTAAGAGATTGAGTCATAGGTAAAAGAGTAATTTCTCGAATTTTTCGAAGTTAGCCGGCACCCATGGATGGACAAGGAAAGCAAGGTCACCAACGGACACAATGAAAGGACGAAGTGCAACATGAAAACAAAATCGACGTCTAAATAAATCTTTAAATTCTACAATCATCTTGGGCTCTTGCAATATATGTATGTATGTATAAATATTACAAAGTCAATCGGACTATCGTAATTGGCTTGGCTTAATTAACACTGTCGTGTCTTCTCGTTACTCGGCATTCGTTGAGATTCGTAGAGTATCGGCAAGAGCTAATGATTAAGTTTGGAGAAAGTTACTTGAACCAAATGCTGCCAACCTATGATACTTACATTAGAATAATTTAAATAAAGGCAGTGTAGACATTTGAAACATTGATCATTGTCACATTTTGCTTCTTAATTAAATCAATTACCAACTACTTTGCTGTGGTACATTTGGTTTCTGCATGCAAGCACACATCTATACATACGTACATACTACATATCTAGCAGTGATGGGGATACTTAATACATTTGTATAGCTACGCTACTTATTTGGATACTAAATGTCCATATACTGTGTATTTAGGGATGCTGTATGATTAACAAATAGCAATCAGCTGTTTGTTTCTGGTCGTCTTTTACAGCTGATATTCCATCAGTAATGGAAAATTTTATTTTCGTATTGTACCTAATTTGCAGAAAATTTTCACCTAAAAGTAGATAAATGTACGTAAAAAGTAAATACGTCGTTTTGTAAGTATGTATGTAAATATGAATGAAAATAAGACGATAACCTTTCCCTTCGATACCATATCAAATTCTGGACTCTCATTAAACAAATTTGGCTATGAAAACAATTTATTCGAGCAGTTCGAGACAAAACTATGCTTTCGAAAGCGTAAATCACTTTCCTCCGAGTTCTTCGATCTGACATTTTAAAGAAATATTCTCTGTTTATTTGGCGTAATCAACAACAGTTGCGTTACTTTGACCACCCTTTTGTGTCATTTGTATACCCCTCCGCAAAGGAGGCGGACTATTGGACAAGTTTGCCACACCAGAAAATGCGTTGAAATGTGAATAATAATAAGAGCTAATTTCCTGAAAAGTTATTTGCCTACGTTCCAAATGTACCTAAAATGGCATATTTGTACCTAAAATGGTGTGTGTGTAACGAATGTACTTTTAAACTTTTCCATCACTGTAGCTAATCGAGCAGCTGACTTTCTGTGAACACCCAAGAGCGGTAGGTCAATTAAACGGCTAATTGACTAAATTAAATTTCTTTCTGAACTTAATACTATAGCTTAGCCTAAACCGGCGGTAGGCCAGCGGGCCGGTGTAAGTATCCGGGGGTGCAAAATACAAAGAGACGGGATAATAATTAGATTTCTCAATGCTAAACGGTTCAGAAAAAGAAGAAATAATCCTTTTTTTAATTTTTTTACCGTAAAGATTGACAATGTAATTAATGGTTTGATCCGTTTTTTTAAATTTTTTTTATTTTTTTTAGGCTCTTTGGAGCCCTCTATTTTTATATAAGCCGGATTCTTTAGGCACTTTTGCTTATTCACTTCCAAAGAAATACTATCATATTATGCTTAGTACTTACCTAGTATTTAGTAAATGCAATTTTTCCCATCACTGATATGTACATAAGCATGCAAAGCAATAAAAAAATTCTTCTTACTTTTCATTTTCCCAATCTTTCCTCCTGTATGTGTGTGCCTTCTATGATAAAAAAAAATAAATAAATACAACTGAGGTCATTTAAAATGGCACATTCGCCACCATTGTTCAATGATGGATGAAATTGTAACCGCACTGTTAACGCAAAGCAGCAGAGCAGAATTTAAGAAAGCAAGAAGGCATGCTTGGTGTAACTGAAATGTACATACATACATATATACAAATATAGTACCTATGTACATACAATATGTACAAATGTGCTTATTTATACAGGGAAAAATTGCGAGAGCTTGGTGCGGAAGTAATCGTGGTCTGCAAGGAATGTGCCATTTGAAAGCGCGTTCATTTCTAGCTGTTTTTAGCCTTGAATGCGTACGTAGGCTCCTTGGAAGGGAAGGAGTAAGCTACTTAAACCTGTATGCATTGCATAGATGTACATACATACATATGTACTTATACTTATATAAATTTAATACTTAATCCAATATACTTACATATATTATATAAGAATATGCATTTATTTTGCGTACGCGTATAATGATTTTGTACCTAAATCAATGCACGCCGTAAGTTTTTTATGCGTAAACATTCCTCGCAATGGTTCCCCATAGCTTTAATCTGAAAACAAATATACGCATAAATATCTTCATGTATTTACCGCATAGAGCTTCTTATCAAAATGTGCTGCCACAATAGTGGATTTGTGGTTCATGTACTTGAGGTCAGCTCATGCGTTAATATACATACATACATACATACAATAAGTGATGTTATGGCGCTTATACTTTTGTTAAGTGTTTGGCCGAGCTTCCGGTCCAATTTGTGGTGTGTGCCGCGATGTTATTACACACATATTTTACGCTGCCTCCGAATGACAAATGGAATTTATGAGTAACTTCTTCAAGGCAGAAATACACTCGGAGGTTTGCCAATGGCTGCGAGGTGCGACCATTGTTAGTAAAAACCTTTTCTAATCTGAATGTTGCTCGAACAGGACATCGAACCCAGCCCTACGTAGAGGGTAGTATTCACTTCTAACCACTTAGCTACAGCGGCCGCGTTACAAAATGATTTATTTTCCCTGCAGGTTTTGGTTAGNCAACTGTGAATAATGCCAAAGGACTACTTAGATACATATGTATATGTATACATACTATGTATGCATGTACATATCGTCACCCGAAATGCAAAAAGACGTAACAAACATCATCGTTGAAATGCAAAAAGTCATAACTAATAAAAAATTTAAAATTCACTTTTTGATTTATATGATGGATTTCATCGAACTACAAGTCCCCACATCATTTTATGAAAAAAAAAAATTAAAATACTTGTTACGTCTTTTTGCATTTCAGGTGACGATATGTATATTACATATGTATATTAATATTAGGATAATTTTAGTTGACTATTATTAAAGAATTTTTATTGCTTCTTCGAAATGGGCCCAAAATATTTTGCAGCAAATGATATTTGCACACTACTCCCGTTTATGTTATAATCAGTTTAAGCAGCAATTGTGGTGGTGAGCAGCGCCAAAAACTGTTGGATTTTTGGCGTTGGCGTACTCTTAAACTCACAAGGAGCCTGATGTGGGCGTCATTGTTACTGCTGGTCGTGTTTCGCTGATATGAAACAATGAAGAAGGACTATATATATTCCAATTAAAGTTATTGGAAAAAAACGTATGAGTTGCGATGGGGTCATGAGGATAGCCCTGTGTTGGAAACACTAAGAAATGAGTTTACTAAATATATTTCTCTCAATATAAGATTTGGTTATAGTTACGATACGATTTAATGTGGAAAGTTTCTTTGTCCGTGTAATGTATTAGGTTGACAATATTTTCTTAATTTATAAAGTATACAGTCGTCCAAGGATCTAAAGCTTTCACCCACAAAATATTAGCTAGACTCAAACTTTAGATATGTCATTTAAGCTAAAATGTTCATTTTATGTTTGTTTTCGATATTTTGTTTTGAAGTATGTAGCGCTAAGGCATGGATTAGATCAAAGCTGTCCTCAGGGCGGTGTGCTTTCTCTCACGGCTTTCATATATACGCCAAGGCCTATGCAGATAATGTGGTCTGCCTCATTAGATGCTCTTCTTTGCCAATAAAATGCAAATAATACTGAAAATTATTAACACTTGTTTAAATAGGAATGTGCTGCCCGTTAACCCAACCAAAACTAGGGCTGTGGACCTCATCAGCAGGAGAAGGTCGGACGGTCTTGTTGCCCCTGCTCTTAAAGGAGCCACTATTCAAATTTATTCCGAAGTAAAGTATTTAAATGCAATCCAGATAGTAAACATTTATGGACCTCTTGGCCAAAAGATCTCCAAAGCCTTAACAGCATTCTGGCAATGTAAACAGGTCTTTGGTAAAACGTGGGGTCTGTCCCCTGTCCTGTGGGTTCACACCACTGTGGTAAGATCCACTGCCAGCTTTGAACCTGTTGTGTGGTGGAGCAGTGAATATTGTGGGAAATCTGCTCGCCAAACTTTAAAGCATGATCACAGTGTGTTGTGTGGGAGCTTCCCCTACACACAGAAAAAAATCAGCTAAATATACATACATATTTCTCTCAACACATTATTTGGTTATAGTTACATTAAAGTGTAGTGAAAATCTCAAGTTTTGGAATGACACTAAAAATCGCCGAAACACGTAAACTAAATATTTGGTCGCAGGTCATGGATCTGTATACCGTTTCTTCAGATCAGGCCTTTTTCCCAAAATATTTTCATTTTTATGAAAAAAAGTCAAATTTTGACAAGGAAAAAATTAAAAAAATAACCAATTTTTTGTAATTTTTTCCATTTGTATAAAAGCCTCTTCTTTTACCAAAAAATTTAGTAACTGTTAAAATCGATGCATACATACAAATAATTTCAAGGTTTTCAATGGTCAAATGAAATTGTGCAACAAAATTGTTTGTAGGAAATAATGTTACTCATACGCCATACCGTATAAATATAGCCGCAATCGTATTGCGCATGAGTAACATTTTCCATGCTAAAGTGAAAATGAAGTTATCTAGAAATACGCCAAAGAGATCCGTAATCTACGACCCAAATTTAAGGTTACGCTTTTAGGCGTTTTATGTGTCATTTTAGCGTCCCTACAGTGTTATTTTTTGTTGTTATCAAATCATGTGTTGGGAGAAATATTTTAACTTGATTTTTTTCTGGGTGTGCTCTGGATGCACTGCTAAAGCTACCGTCACGTAATAGCGGCGTGGCCTGGAATTTTCTGGAGGCAGAGGTTAAGACTTGAATGTCGTTTCAATGGCAAAGGCTAGTACGAAGCCTTTGCTAAAGAGATACTTCAATGTCTAGTTCCCTGAGACTAAGTGCTGGGTAATTTCCAATACTGGGCCTGGTCATAAATATTTTAGAGTCAAGTTATGAACTATCTTATGGAAAATTGTGATAACCAAGCTTCATTCAAGGCATTGGCCAGACCTCTAACTACTTCCAAACTTCCAAGTTTCGGCTAAACTATGTTGAAATAGGTAACGAATTTGTATTATACTGCGAGCACCGAACAATGAGCCTCTGCCGATTCAGCCAGAGAGGGCTCAGACCAGGTATCCACCAGGTTGTTTGTTTTGTCCCTCGGTCCGCAACCAGTTTTAGTAATCCAACCTTCGGTCATCGGAGCCAACGTCACGACCTGGGTGAATATTTTCAAGAAACCTAAGCAGGCGAAACTTAAATATATTACTCTTATTCTCAGAGGGTCTTGATTACTTTGATTTGCTTTCAGTGAGTAGTTCGGATTCTATAAACTTGTGGGGCTGTTGATCGTCATGAGTTTTCTTTTCTGCACCCGTTTTTTTGTGTTAATTTTATCTCAAGCTCATTGAAGAGGAATATTCAGATTACCACAATTACCACATTATTACTTAATGATGCCTCAGTGAATATTAAATGTTGAGAACGTAAAAATGGAAACACGCTTTTCAGGAAACTCGTGATTGTTTTGCAGATTTCAGTATTGCACCAACGCTTTCCACGAACTTTATTTATGAAATGTCCCTGCAAGTTTGCTCTGCTTGTGTCTGGTTCAATTTAACATTCAAAAAAATCCGGTTCGTTGCCTTATACCTAGATTTATTTGCATTTCGACGTGAGGCCTCCTATCTGTAGTTATATGTATATTAGGGTAAAATTTTTTTTTTTTAGATTCAAAAGCTTGGGATGACATAGCCCGTAGTCTAAAACATCACCATAACGGCATTTCTATATTTATAAACTCAAATAAAATTTAAATTATTCGAGGTTCTTAGCTCACTTAAGAATGCCAGGGAAGGAATAGAAGTAAAGCAAATAGTTTACCTATGGATTTGAAGGTAATGTCTAGAATCTTGGCACTCAAGCTATTACTGCTTGCTAGGGGTAAGTTTCATTATTCGTTCATAAGGTCTGACTCATCTCTCCTAAGGACTTTTGAAACAACTCGGACTAGCTATACATACATTTGTACAAAATTACGATCATATTTGGTTACTTAAAGCTAAACCTCTTACGCCAAGTGCATGGCACCAATTTACCGGAACACCACTTTCTAAGCGAGCGAGCTTGTCAACATCAAGTAAAGATTATGAATCACTCATTTGTTCTATAAACTAAGACTTCGCTGGTTCATTTCACAATTCTGGATAACATTTCCTTCTTGCAAAATCATTTACCGTCAAGAGCATTACTGTGGGTGTGTGTGCACATGATTTCAATTGCAATTTCAACGATACTGAAGGTAAGAAAATAACTACATATGTATGTATATACATAAATATGTACATATGTATATGGAAGGGTGCAATTGTACTCCATTATAAAACAATGGTCTATGGAGAAAGAACAACACCCACATTGATTTGACCCAGAACATACTTGAGCCACTTCTATGTACATATGTACATACGTACACGCCCCCGCTGAAGCCGTTCGAGTCAATGTCGCAATTTGTTGCAACTATAAAATTAGAAATTACTGCGGTAGCTGCTGGGCTACGACTGCAAATTGCATGCCACATTGTGTAGCTAAACAAAGGCGGTAAGAGTTATAGTTAGACTACAATTTAAAATTATTGAACGACAAATTTATACTCTATTGGAAAGTTGTGGTGGCAGAAAAAGTAGCTCAACCCAATTGCAGAGCAAACAAGTTAACGGAAAAAAGGGAGAAAAAGAAATAAAACTCAACACAAACGTCAAAGTCACAAACTACTCGTATGCTAGCAATTGTTTCGCTATGAACTTAAGCACTTTTTACTTGCGAATGAATGCACCAGTTAGTGACATGCGACATGTGGCATGTAACATTCAACACAAAGCATGCAGCGTTTTAATAATTGCGGTTTTGTCTCAACCGCAATGGTGTTTTAATGTTGCCGCCCTTCTGAAAAGATTTTGTTTTTGTTGGGTTGCTGGAGAGCAGAGCTGACTTGCGTTCACTCTACCGACGCTGAGCAATGTTGCTGCTTGATAATACACAAAAGAGTACATACAGGAGTTATTTATGGAACTTTTACATTCGAGCTTTAGTTCTTCGATGATAGACAATTCAAGAGCAAGCAGTAAAATATATATTTTACATAGAGTAAAATGTGGACACAATGAATGACAACTGGAAATTAGTTAATATACAGCCTTGACTAAAAGTACTAGGCAACCGATTATTTTCTCGTTATAACAAGTGAATCAAGGCAACTTGATTGGTAAATTATTATCCGACTTGCAAAAAAGGAGGAGGCTATCAGTTCGTCGGAATAATTTTTTTTTGTTTTTTTTTTATGCATGTATGTTACCGCATAACTTTGGACCACGTAAACCGATTTCGATAATTCTTTTTGCATCGGAAAGGTAGTGCCTAAGAGGTGGTCCCATTTAGATCCGATATATATATGTAATCGGTTTTTTTTGCTTAAAAATTACTTGTTTTAAATATAACACATCGTTAAGAANTGAAAGGTAGTGCCTAAGAGGTGGTATCATTTAGATCCGATATATATATGTAATCGGTTTTTTTTTGCTTAAAAATTACTTGTTTTAAATATAACACATCGTTAAGACAGGTGACAATATTTAAGATTTCCTTCCACCTTGTGATTTGCATTAGAGATGGACACAGAACTAAATATTCTATCCTGATCGCACCCATACCGAAATTCAGTTTTAAAGTCCCCAACCCGCCCCGCCCTACGCTTTTATGAATTTACACCGGGTTCCGTGGGTCCCGAAATCTATCACTAAGAAAAATTCACATGTCTTTCAAATTTTAAATAATAAAGATATTATGAAAGATCTGGCATCTTCCGATTATTTTTTTGCTTTACTGTTCGTTTTAGTCTTAATAAAACACAAAAAAGTGCATATTTCATACCACGCCTTTAAGGAAGATTTTTTGAATTTGCGGAGGTTGCAGTTTTATCGCGAGTACCGGGAAAGGATTTTGGTCCCGTCCCGCCCGCAACCTTTTTACAGACTCTCCCGATACCGCCCATGCCCCCATATCTAATTTTCATAGAGCAGAGTAAAGCCATGTAAAATGATCCTCAGAAATTTCCCTAATTCAAGGATTTACCGCTGTGTGTGAATGTTATTTGGTGATTTGGTGATCTTCGGTTTTACATATTTTTACCTTTGACGGTCTATCTTCATCGGTACCTACACCTATACTTTTCTGTATTTAATTTTTAACTGTGCCTTTATCTTCATCTTTATTTTTCTCCTCGTCTCTATTTTATCTTTGTCTTTGTGTTCATCCTTACCTTTGTTTCTGCCTTTCTCCTCGCCTAAAATTTCATCTTCATTTCCATTTCCTTTGTCATCGCCATCTCCCTCTTGAGCTTCATCTTCATCGTGGTATTCATCTTCCTCTTCATCTTTCTCTTCCGATTCCTATTCCCCTTGATCTCTATCTTCTTCATCATGTTCTTCATATTCATCTCCGGCTTCATCTTTTCCTTAATCTCAATTTTAATCTTTGTCTCTATTTTTATATTAGCCTTTACCTTTGTCTTCGTCTTTACTCTGTTGTTATCCATATATGTATTACTTATCACTACCATTATATTTGTTTTTATTTATATCCTTGCCTTCGCTTTTGTCTCTCCCCGCCACCAGTGGATTTCAAAGCAGCAGTTCATTTTGTGTCCACGCATTCGCCATATACCCACACTACCTTTATTTGGTGTTAAATATTTAATTTAATTCATTTGAATTATTATTAAATAATATAAATTTAACTTTTTAAGCAGGTGGCAACTCTCTTCAAACTCCTCAAAAATGTTTTAATTGTTCCAACTAAAGATTTCTTAAAACTCTTTCGCTTGACACTCATATTTTGATATTTCGTGTACATAACTCCTGCATATTTTTACAGAATTCGAGGTGGCAACCCTCCTAAAAGTATTTTCAAACTAAATCGTTCTTAAACCTCTTGCGTTTGACATTGTGATACATATGTAATCAATTAACTGATGAATTAAGTAGAATTTGACTTTCTAACCAGGTGGCAACCTCCGATATGTAGTTAAAAATGAAGCTTTTCCGAAATCATTTCAATTGATATCCGTTTTCAATTAATTTAACTCTTTAAATGATTTGAATCAATTGAATCTAATTTTCTAACAGGTGGCAACCCTTTTCAAAAAACTAAAACCATTTTGAATATCTGCAGGCCAAGCCCTTTACTTTGACACCGCAATTTTGAAAATCGAACGAACGTTCGTAATGATTTTAACGCAAGCATCTTCGAACTCGATGAAGAAGTTTCACTTCATAAAAATTGTAATTTTGAGAAATTATAATTAAAACAAATAACATTAGAATCAACTGCCAAACTCAGCTGCACAATATTTGATTTAGACATCAGCATACTTCTCCTAATTGTTTATGCCAACTGCTTGATATGGAAATACTTTAGCGAATTAAATTGCTCTGGCGGTCACTCCCTTATCTGCATTCACGGCGGTAATTGCCCTCGTAAATTTTATTATTACATCATTAACACACACACACTCGCTGGTGGGCTGGAGGCCGGTACATCATCGTTGGCACCAGCTGGCAGCAAACACATTTACGAAATTCCTGAAGTAAAAATATGCCACAGTGCGACCATTGTCATTGGCATCTGTTTTAGCTGCTTGAACATTTTCGGCTGGACAAAGCCTGCCCGGAGCGTTGTTCTACCCGCCCAGTGAAAGCTGTTTACGCCGACGACAACACTTCCGCCAGCTTTCAGCCAGCTACTCGTCATCTCTGACTTCGTCACCAGTTCAAAGCCAAACAAGCAGCGTTGCATTCATACGTACATACATATTTATTTACTTAAAAACAAATATGCGACCACAAAAGCGAAAAATAAAAAACAAATCGTAATTACGCTTTGGCAATGGTCCAAATGCATTGTGAGTGTACGGAATTTTAAGAGTAAATCGAATAAAATCGTCATTAAAAGCATTCACTTAACAACAAAAAAAAATATGCATTTAAATTTTCTTTCAAATTTGATTGCAATTCAGGTTCTGCGTTGAATTGACAGTTTATATATATTTTAATATATACATATACATCTATATGTATGTAGTATGCATACGATTAAGTTCTAGTATGAGAATCAGTTCCTTCAATTTAAATGTGTATGCTTGTATATAAAAAGTGCATTTTGAGAATTTTGAAAGGAAGTATTGATTGTTAGCTTTAAGTATTAATTACACTGGTTCACAGCAAAAATGTTCAATGGATGCCACTATCCAATTTCTATGTAGATTTGCTCTGTGATTCTGAAAATCGAGCTAATTTTTTTTTTCTGTGGATACGTTTTCGAGATATTTGTAATTTACCGTTGTTCAGCTTAAAACAACAAGTGGTTCCACTTAATCATGTATATCTTACGAACCAATTTAACAATATTAAAATGAGGTACGTCAAATCAAAGGTGATAAAAGCTTTCCGATAGGACTGATAGCTTATGACAAATTAACTAATCATTCCAGTTTTTTATATTTTTTTTAAGAAAAAAAAAATCAAACTCTAACATAATACAAATTTAAAAAATAACAGGTTCTGTGCCAAATTTTTACATTTATGCTAAAGCTTGTTCTGTTACAAAAAGAACCACCACTCCATCCAGCCATCTGAGTCGACGATAGCTCCACCAAAACTCTTTACACGATCTTTCAGACTTAGGCTCAACGAAGATCTCTAATTCGCAACGGTTTGTTGTTTCTTTCAGCTATGTAATTCTATTTCTAGGTAAATGGTCGGTATCATCATCTAAGATCTGGATGTTGATAGCCACTTCAATCTAACCTAATCTAAATGGTTAATGCCCTTGAAATTTATGATTGCATATCACTTAAATAAACAATATACTGCTAAGAATTTTAGTATTTAATGCAATATTTTAGCAACCCAAAAATGTTCTCAATTGTCGAACAAAATCCGTAGCCCAATTCAGTATTTCTTATTTTACTCCTTTTTCTTTTTTACTTTTTTCAACGCGAGTACACGGATTTATCTTTAAATGCTCATTTGTTTGCATAATAATAAGATTCTCGATTAAAGAAACAAACTCTTAGTAGTTGTTCGGAATAGTCTGAAATTTCACTATTTAGTTTTTAATAACACAAACAAAAATAAATATTTCGGCTCATTTGTATAAACAAGCTCAGCAGGTGGTATTGGTTGGCGCCGGATCAGTCATTCGCTTATACATATTTATGTTTGAAAGTGTGAGCAAAAAATACATAGATTTACGTACTTATATACTGAACAGTGCGCCTGCAAAAAATGTGCAACTTATCTCAAAAAAGAGTATTCCCGGATTAGTCTGCATGGGGTGGTTCCATTGGGTATTGATTACTCGCAACTAATCGCATACGGCTATTATTAGGGAAATTAGTCAGGATTAATTTTTACGGGGTATATTTGGTCATCGATTAGTCCCCGACTAACGGGTTGAATTAACGATTTAATGATATGTATACACTTTATATTTAAAGGTTGCCTTGAAATTTCTAAATGTCTAAAGTAAATCATTTTATGAATGGTTCTAAATTGGTTTACAACCATGAAACAAACATGCATCGAAAACCGATACTAGAAATGTGGTCCTCTACATACAATTATGTATAAATTTTAAAGCAGCCTTTAAATATAAAGTGAGCTTCAAAGTTAAAGGTTGCTTGAGAAAAAGGCCATTAGTAAAGTAAGCAAAGCAAGTTTTTATCTTTAGTTTTCAAAGGTTGATTTTTCGCCGTTTAATAAAAAGAGGAAGAACTTGTCTCTTCACAGGACATACTCGAACAAAAGCTAACAGTTCATCCTATACTCAAAAGTGGTATTAAGCGCATTGTCCTTTGAGATTGCTCCCGATGGCCTCCCGGATTAGTCACATTTATGCTGGGATGCGCGCAAATGTATGTATGTACATAGATTTACTTTTACATACATGCATACATTCATACATACTTATGTATATGTTTGCCCTACATTCATCGCTTCCTACGCCTCCTATCCAGAAAATGATGGGTTAGGAAATGTCTGGATGCCAAATGTTCACCAAATGAATCAGAGCAACTCATGTAAGAATTAACATAATTAAAAATTTAAATTTGCGCGTATTGCAAATATGTACACACACACACTTTAGAAGTCATCAAAGCAATTAGTTTCAGAGCTTTTGTAATTATTCACAGTTTAAATACTTATAAGCTTAATTTAGAGTTTAATCTGCACCAAACGCAGTTATAAAGGAAACAAACCAACGAAATTTTCTTTGCATCTATGTTTGTAACACTAAGCAATTGAAGTGTAAGTATGTATTTTGTACACTTGTCTTAGCTCTATCTCTGCACCTCGTTACGCTTAAGAAGTATATAAGTGGCAAATAGCGGCTGTATGTGTGTAAGTACATACGTACAAATGTAAATCCGTATATACAAACTAGTTTGTGTAGGACATACAAAGCAAACAATGCTAATGACCTCAAATAATCTTTTAATGGATATCAAGAAATTTCCAATTTACAAAAGTAAAAAAATTAAGGCTAACACAAAAAAGTCAAAAAAAAAACTGATAAAAATAGATGGGGCGATTTATTACAAAAAAATAAAAATACAGCATTTTATATTAATTTACATAGATTAATGTTAGGTGTTATCATTGCAGCTCGTAAACCGGACGAGAAAGAACACATTTCTGACATGAAAAATGAAATACCCAAAATTGGAGGAGGAACTAAGCCAAATATTTAGCCAGTGATATTCGCATCAATTACCTATTAGACATTTTTTCATTTTCTTCTTAAATTTTTTTTTACAAATTTATTTTGTTCTTTGCATCTACTTTAAACTGGTGCAAATATGTATGTATTATTATCGAAAATTATTTCAGATTTGAGTTAGTTGCGAATTTTTCGAAATTGTTTTTTTTTTTAGTATTAGTGACTATAGCCGCTATATTTGGCCTGCATAGTCCCATTGCACGTCGTACAATTATGATTGATATACTCAAGTATAATAAAAGAGTAGCAGAGGAAGAGGAAGACCTCCTCTGCGATAGAAAAACCCGGTGAAAAAGAGTGGCTAGGCTTCACCTGGCATTTCCAGTTGGCGTCAGTTAGCGCAGAAGAGAAACGGCGAAAATCGAGAATTTGTTGCTACTTCAAATTAATTTTCCTACTAACTAGTGGCGATGTAAAATAAGCAAGGTCCGTAACCGTTATGATTATTATAATAAAAATCACAATTTAATCGTTATTAAACATGTGAATTTTATTTATTCGGTCATCCTTAATCGTTATTTTGTGATTAAAATTTTTTTGATCAGAAATAATCGTTACCTTGATATTTATTTTCTTCGATCATTTTTTAATTGTTATAAATCTCTTATGATCTAAAAATGAAATTTAAAAAACAGAAACATTTATACTATGATCGAAAAAACAAGTTATGGAATAAAAAATACAAAAATAACGATTATTTTTTATCGAAAAAATAAATACCATAAAGTAAAGATTAAGAATGATCGCAAAAACTTGAATCGAAAATTAACGACTTTGCAATGATTTTAAAACAAAATAAAAATTTGAAATTTGACCAGTTTTATTAATATACATCTATGTATATATGTATATACATATATATTTGGTCAAGCAATTCTTTAAATTATTATATACCCTGCAGTGAAAAAGTATCAATTGTTAAAAATAACCAACTTTTACAGCCAAGCAATTTAAAGCAATTTAAGCGAAAAATGGTTTAAATTTTTTGAATTGTATATGGAAATTGACAGGAAATAAAAAATCATTTTCCATTTAAATTGCTGATGAATCCGGCTATTAGTATCATTTTTGAGGGATTTCGATAAATACCTCAATTTTAATAAGCTACAAAACAAACCAAAACCAAAACCAAAATCAAACAAACAAAACTAAAAAACAAGACCAGTTCCAGGTGTTATTAATTAAAATCAACCGTAATTTTTGGCCATTTAAACTTGTACTTTATTCTAATAGAATTCAATGGGCTACAAAACTGTATACTCAGAATCTAATTATAAAACTCGAAATTTTTACGAAAATTTGTTGATTTGTTTTTTTTTTAATTGCATAAATTTTTAAGGCAGTTTACACGATTGGTACATTTGTACAGATTTTTACATTTTGATATTGGGCTATTGGTACAAAATAAAAAAAATGGGAAAATTTTTTTTTTTTGTAGTAAAGAGATTGGTACAATACAGCAATCTTCTATTGAAAACTTTCAACAAATCATTTTTCGTGATTGGGATAAAGAAAAATTTTAAAATAAAAGTGAAAATAAAAAAATATTTTCCCAAAACCCGCCCGTGTAATAAATTTTTCAAATCCAAGGAAGGGCACTGAAATATATTCAGTTTAAGTAAACCTTAAGTATACGTGTCATGTTAGATAAGATTATGGCAGCGATAAACTGCAAGATCAGTTCTTATTATTTTTTTTATATACACACAATCTGATGAATTTTAATTGCCTAAATAGCTGAGGTAAGACACTCTGTTATGTGTGTATATTAAGTCAAAATATGCAATAAAATGATTTACATACATACATATAAAAGGGAAGTGCAAGATCACTCGCGAACAGGGCTGCCAACTATCCTAAACTATGAGGTGCCATATTGAGGATATAAAAGTGCCAAAATGTGTCAAACAGAAAAAAGTTGCCAAAAAAGGTCCCATTCTTTTTAATGCTTCCTAGTAAGCAATAAACTGAGAACCACATTTCTAAAATAGGAGTGCAATGCCAAAATTAGCTAAACCAGGGGGGCGCCATCGCAAAAAAAAATGCCTATGTACCATACCTATGACATATCTTGTATTCAATACGACCTATCTGCAGTTTACACAAAAACTAATTTCTGATGCTAGAACACATCTGAGACTTAACTGTCATCACCGGTTGCAATTTTAATTTTGAAATTCAATAGTCGATTCTTATGGCGAGCGATAGACTTCCAGGTCAGCATTAACGTCATCGATGCCACTTAAGTCTAAGGTTGACTTTTATATAGGAATCTTATGAGCCCTCGATATGTGTTTTGTGTGTATGTTTTTATATCATAACTTTGATGTCATAAACATAATATGTACATAAGACTTGTTATGAATGCAGAAATTAAACTTTCAAATATGTATTTTTATATTCTTCCTTCTGCTGCGTTAGCATGTTTTGCAAATTGTATTTTTCCCCAAATTTGGCAAAATTTTCAAAACACATTTTTGTTTTAATTATTTATATCTGTATGTATGTATAGTAGGACTTATTTACTTATACATACGAAAACACCAAAATAATTTTCGCCAGCCATTAATACTTTTAGCAATAATTTTATTGACGATTAAACCCAACGCAGCTCCGCACAATAATTCCATTTCTTCGGCAACAACAAAAACGATAAGAAAAACAAAAATTCATCACATAAAAAGCCTACGAATCGCGCGAAAGTGGCCATGGCTCAATGGGATGATGATGATGACGATGATGATGTCTGTGACAGTGAGATTTTATTTGGCTGTTGAAAAGAATATAGAAGATTTAGACTGGAGCAGCTCTTGCTCTTGTGGACCATGAACTAATGAAATTTCGCAAGCCTACGCCATAGTTCTCGTCAAAAATTTGTTGTCGGTTTATAATCGTAAAGTGCGGCATATACCCAGCAAAAAATCGGTAATCGCTTTTAGTGGTAACGTGTTCTAGAAGGCATAGCGTTGTAATGCCTTCGAATTTTTTCACTTCTTTTAGGCATTGTAGGTAATGCAAAGTAGAATGTCATACAATATTTTATTTATTTCGCTTCTTTGTTTCATTTTGGGGAATGCAAAGTAGAATGTCCTATAATATTTCTTTCTTAATTCGCTTCTTTGCTTCATTTCAGGGAATGCAAAGTAGAATGTCCTACAACATTTTATTTTTTTTCGCTTCTTTGCTTCATTTCAGGGCATGCAAAGTAGAATGCCCTACAATATTTTTTTTTTATTTCGCTTCTTTGCTTCATTTCAGGGAATGCAAAGTAGAATGCTACATCGTAGCCAGCTGAAAAATAGAATGGATATCCAAAAAATCTTTTTCTACCGTTAGTTTCTGTGGAAATTTGTCTCGCATAAAAATCATGTTTTGCTTTGTTCAATTTGCAGCGAAGTTGAAGTCAGTCAATGAAGTCAAGTACATGAGTGAGGAAGTACAATTTTAAGCTTAATTAAATATGCATGTATGTACATACCGATTTTTAAGTAAAATCTAAATACCCAAATACATACATATGTATGTATAAAAACTGATTTATATAAATTTTAATTAATTTTAATCTTTTAACACATTTTCTGATTTAATATATGTAAATAAGTATGTACTCATCTGGGCATTCTACATTAGTTTCTCTGTAAGGCATTCTTTGTTCGCTTCTCTGGATTCTGTTTATGCATGCGTTCTCCCTTCGTTTGAAGGTAATGCTGCGGGTAAGGGCTTACCGCCAATGACATGCCCATGTTAAAATAAGGCCTTCCTGAAGCGAAAGGGTAAGCGATTCCCATCGCCTAGCTCGTTTCCACTTTCGCTTCTGTGGTAATCGTGTTTTTTGCTGGGTACATACGATGTATGTATGTATTAGTTGTGGTAAGTGAACGCGCAGTTGTTGTGTAGAAAAGTGTACTAAACTTAAGGAATTTAAAAACCACGATATTTTCCAAGTTTTGAGGAAAAACTGCGTGTTCAATGTGAGGAAATATTTACTTCTTTTCATGGTCACGTAGAATCTTTTACTAGAAATAAGTAAATTAATATGCCTAACGCGATATTAAATAACATTATACCATTTTTAAGAATATTGCGATGTTTTTTAAGTAAAAACCTGCCATACAAATTAGAAAACAATATTAAGTGTAATTGCGTTTTCGTTTCTACAAGAAATGTTGCCTTCTCTGGCAAAAAGAAGGTAACCTTTTTTGGTAGAAATGAAAACGCCATAAGTTGATTTTAATCTAAAGAAATTTCATTAAATAACTTTGAATTTTGCCAGTGCTGTTAAGTTAAAGTTAATTGCTTTCCGGGCAAATGCCGGCAGTGGGGTCGCGTGAACACTACCGCTTCTAGCTCTGAGATCAGAGGTTCGGGTCCGGTTGGAGGTGGTTAGAGTAAGGTAAATTTTTTCAATTGAAATTAAATACTAAATTTAAATTACAAATTGTAAAATCTGGCCTGAGTTGGCAGTTCCGAGTCCGCTTTGAGATAGTTAAAGTAATGTAAGTCAATTATTTCAGTTCAAATATAAATTACAAATTGTAATATTAATTTTATATGCCTTAATACTCAAATACCATAAAAGAATTAGATAATTTTTATTTAAATACAATTGAAAAATTACAATAAAAAAATAAAAAATTTCCTGCTCTGGGACTCGAACCATGCATCTCTCGACCAGCACTCCAGAGCTTTACATACTTATTTCCTACATTAAAGTTCAATTCGTACATCATTTCAAGTAAACATTTATTTAAATATAAAAAAGTAGTATCATATTTACTTAACTTAGTGACAAATTTCTTACATTTCAGTACTTCCTACTTAAAAGTAAGAAATTACCACTTGATTTCCAAAAAAAATTAATAGCAATTGTTTCCTTACTTTAAATATATAAGCTACTAAACTAAAGTACATCAATTTCTTTGGTTTAAGAAGAATTTGGCTTTGGTGCAATATTGTTCCCTACTTTTACTTAAACTTGTATGGAGCTTCCTAACTTTTAGGAAATCTTTTTTATGAGTGTATGTGCTGCAGATTTCGAGTTATCGTAGACTGTATAAGTATGTAGCCTGTAGTGAAAAGTCAAATTAGTTAACATTCTAGTATGTGGATCAACTTATCGAAACCGGCTAGTTCGTTAACTGGTATGAGGTGAAGCTCACTCTGGTCCTGAGATCGCGGTTGAGACCGATAAACCACTCATAATCTTTTCTGCAGTCACTAGAGCGTACATTGGACACTGGTAGCTTTGTGAACGATTTCATCCGAGATCGTCGAAAGTATAAAATCCGGAATTATAAGATAACTTCACACTCTGGGTAGTTATGACTAAGAATTCGATTACTCTGCCCCTAAACCAACCTTCGATAGGCTCTATAAGACGAGCTTTCCGTCAAGAAGAGAATGGCAAACACCAAATCCATGGAGAAATAGGAAATTGAATTTTTACTCGGATGGATCCAAGCTAGCTAGGGTTGGCTATGGAGTTTTCTCTAAGAAACTAGGATTGGAATTATCCGTCGGAATTCCGGACCACTACAGTGTTTATCAGGTCGAAGTCTGCGCAAGAATGCCTCGCAGCTCTAAACGACCGGTCGTTGGCTATTTGGTCATATTATCCCACGATTATGAAGAAGTTTTAGAGATCAGGAAGAGGAAGAAACCACAGAGCACTTCTTCTGCGATTGCCCAAGTTGGGCGAGAGGAGAGCAGGCTTTTTAGGTAGGCCCTTCTTTAGCTCTCTTACGGAATTATCAGGCGTAGGCTATCCTACGCCTTATAAGAGCTACAAAATGGTTCTATGAAGAATAGTCGATGAGGTTCCCGTGTTCTGCAGTGGTACCACATTAGACCTTCAAAGTCTACGCGAGATGGTAATTTTCCCCGAATATCACTCCAACCTAAGCAAACCTAAGATAATTTTCAAGTTTTCGTTAATCAACGCTATTCGGAAAAACCGAACCATTGAATATAATACATAATCTATTGCCAGTTTGATGAAATGGTTTAAATGGTTCCCAATTTAAAATTTCTCTTCGTTATCTTCTACATTTGAAAGTAATTTACAATCAGCATATCCAAACCCAATTTCCCAACCTACCCTTTCAGTACAAAAAATTAACCGTTGAAGCTACATTTTTTTTAAATTTGTATACCGACTAATTTTGGGTTCTTGATTTCGAAATGACGATCAAAAATTATATAAAACTGTTAGTTTTACCCTTTATTCAGACTCCATTATATTGGACAGTGGTACTTCAGGTCAGGGATATAACAATTATAAGTTTTATCTCAAAAGCGTTGCTCCATAACAGTTATTAGTTAGATGGTATATATTTTTTATTTCGCCGATAAGAGTTATAACCCAACGTTTACTTTTTACGTTGTCTAATAACTGTCATGAAAGAGAAATATGTTTTCCGTTGACGTTGCAATAACGTATATTTAAAGTTGTCGAATAAGAGTTATTTCGCTCATCCACTTTTATTTTAATCATCCTTATCCTCTTCTTCATCTCCATCTTCCTCAATATTTTTATCTTACAAATTTTATGAGATCAAATAACGTAAAAATAAACGTTGAGTTATAATTAAAGTCCGACCGAACGTTCGTTCCGCTTCGGTCGAAAGATCTACCTTCGGTCGGACTCTCGTTATAAGTCTTATCGGTGAAATAAAAGACAATTCTCACCTAACTTAACAGTTATGAAACAACTTTTTCATATTGTAAACTCGAGATAACAGTTATTTTTGGTCCTTGCTTTAGGTGTGTATTTCAAAAAATAGTTAATTTTTTCCAATATATAACGCTGTTTACTATCGACTTTTGTGAAAAACACGCATCCAAAAATACAAGTAAAAAAATTGGACTTATTTTAAGCACAAAAAAAAGTTTGTCCAATATATTAGACGCTTGTGCTGAAGGGATTAATTGGCGATAGATCAGCTGGCCAACCATTATGATGCTACTAATTTTTCTACTGATTGCTGCTATTCCATAGCCGGATATCTGCTAGTTTCAAATAGATTAAATTTGAAATATATAATTCAGCTGAAAGGTTGCTCTTGTAGAGAATCCAGTTTTCTACCAGCCACTATTCCTGCAGGGTAGGCATATACTTCTGTGCATACATATATATGTACATTTGTGTCTTTATGTGTATGTAGTATTTAGAAAATATTTAGAACTTTTTATACATATTTTCGCTGGAATAACAAAAATAGAAAACATAAATTAACGATGAGCGCACACTTTGAAATTTTTTTAGGTCAATTGTTTGTAAATAAAACATAATTGCGCCACCCATTGCAATTAACCACCTTTCCTCTGTAATTTTTGCACAATTCTCTACCATTTAAGTATATATGTATATAACTTAAAATTACGCACTGGCCTTTCCGCACCTAGGTGAGTGATAGATATTATCAATAGTCGAATTTATGTAATGTCTTTTTAACATTGAGAGTTGCAAATTTTTTTCGTGACTCACAAAGTTAATGTACGAAATTTTGGATGTATGTACGTACAATGTATGTGTATCTTCATATATGTATGTATCTATGTATGTTTTTTAGGCATATTCTTTATTAAAAGGCGTAACACGTATAAATCAATCGTTTTAAGGCCCCACGCGCTACTCACTTAAAATAGAGTGCATGAATTTGAATTGAAGAAACAAATATGTTTGTATGTACATGCAGGTATTTGTACCAAATATAAACCAAAGCAAATTTTAATTGCGTGCTACTAAAAATTTTGCAAACTCCACAAAAAGATTCAAAAAGGAAACCCCAGCTGTCCATAAATTAGATACAACTCAACACACACTCCGAAGGACACAAAGCCTCTTATGAAAAAAGGACGTGCTCTGTGGACACTAAATTAAGCCAATAATAGAATAGTTTAAGGATTGAATGGACAATAGTGAACAAAAGATGAAAAACACACACTTAAACACATTAATACAACATGTATGCACATGTGTAGCCGGTGGTGTCCACTTTCTCTACCACATACCCCCCCAAATTAAATAATGACCACACTTTATGTGCAAAATGACTGATTCTGTGATTCAGCCAGCAGTAGCCATCGTTATCGCCGCTGCCGCCAACAATGTCTCCTAGTCAAACATAAAAAGGCTGCTGACCTGCTGCTTGCTCGATGGCTCGCCCTATAGCTGCTAGCTGCTGCCACAAAACAAAACAAGAAGTAAACAATACAAAAACCCCAACTAAAATTTATTACATCGTTGTTGAAACTTTTATGACACTTGTTTGCACAACGTATCAATGACGATATGGAAATCTTCACTCCACCCACTCACCTACTTTAGCTATTAGCTATTAAAGGTATACGCGTACTATTCGCAAATGAAAGCATCATCGGTAAATTGACTTCTGGCTGGTCAAAAAAAAATTTTTAGTATACTACTTTAAGTCGATTATACTCGTAACTGTCAAAGAAGAAATGAAGTAAACAAAAACGTTTCTAAAAATAAATAAATATCTATAACAAAGTTATACTTTTGCCGCTATGCGGAGATACACACACACATGCACACACATTAGAGTGGTTCAAAAGAAAACCCCTATTTTTGAAAACTCATAAACGCATCTTCAAAATATTGTTATTTGTGACAGAAAAAGAGACATGTATTTTATTTTGTGAAAAACGTATTTTGTGAAAAACGTATTTCTTTTATTTTGTAAAAAAAAAGTTTTTTTTTTTGATTTCGCGCTAGTCAGGTTTTTTATAAAAACGCTGTAGTTCTCAATTTTTTGTTTTTTATTTTCGTGACATGTTAAAATGCAGCTAAAAATATTGTTTTTACATGTAATTACTCTGGTATTACATACCTGTCTTGGACAGTTAGAACGGGCCTAGTGCCCGAAATGCTTTCGAAAAGAGACTGCTAAAATTAAAACGTTGATACGAAACGTTTTAAGCAGTGTTTATGGGTGAAAACTCGTTACCAATGGGTTCCTGGGGTCTCCTTATTACGAATCTGATGTAAGATTTTCAAGTGCCGAGTTCTGAACAAATCCAATCATTTTTTTGTTAAATTGATCGCCATTTCGGATCCGCCATTTTGAATTTTTAAAAACTGACTTCAGATTCCTAATCAGCAATCTCATAAACCCTCTTGTTTGTAACAAGTTACAACCCATGACAAGGTAGTCTCTGTTCGAAAGGGTATTTTCGGCCACTAGGCCCATTTTAACCATCCAAGACAGGTATGTAAATAAGGGAATGTTTCCCAATAATACTACTGTAATTACATGTGAAAACAACATTTTTAGCTGCATTTTAACATGTCATGAAAATAAAAACGATTGAAAACCTCAGCGTTTTTTTTTTAACTTTTTTGTTGAAAATCTTTTTGTTTTCAAATAAAAAAATATGTTTCTCTTTTTTATCACAAATAACCGTAATTTGTGGTAGCGTTTATGAATTAAAAAATATATATATATATTGAACCACTCTAATGTACATACATACATATAAACAAGCGTAATTGCCATGCATAATTAAGTACATAGTAGCTTCCACATTGCTCAAAGACACTTTAAGTGACCCGTTTTGGCAACATTTTCGTGTGAGTATAAAGTAGTTAAATAAGTAAACACTTGACTGAGTAGATATTTAGTTTTTTAAAGGTTTCAATCGTGTGCTTATTTTTGATAGCCCGGATTGAGTAAATGATGTCCGCAGGCAAAATTTGGAAGATACGAGTAATTTACTCTGAAAGCACTGTGAAACAAAAAAAAAAAACATAATCCAAGTTTAAAAATATATTAACGCCACATCTATTTTGTACTCGTAAAAAACTTGTCCGTTCACAAAACATGCGAACAAGTAATAATCGAGGAATAGAAGCGAGAAAAAGAGTAACGAAATAGTATTGAAAGTTTAAATTTTTCTATACTTTCCATTTGTGGTCTTAAGCAACATACCAAAAGTCTACAGGTTTTTGGTTAAATGCCAAGTGAAGAGTTCAGATAATTTTCAATATAATTGATTTTGAAAAAACATCAGTTAAGAAACTGTTTGAAAATTAGCTCCGGATTGCGATTTTTACGGACTGATTCCAGGGTCACTGCTACTCGAACAGGTTTGAAAAGTGACTATTCGTTGTTTTTTAAATACAAATAAAAATTTATTCGAACCGAGGGAGCTCAAGATTTGCTAGCTGAATATCCAGTCTACCCTGTCAAAGCCGTGTATAAAATTGAACAATAGTACCCATGAGAGATCAGTCGAGCACGAATTGATCCCCAATTGTACAATTTTATTCCAAGATTTAGAGATTATTTGGCGGACAATTATTACAAAACTGAATAGTACAGTACAAAGTGTGATTCATAACAAGTATTGTACATATACATTAGACCACGTCAAGCAAGCAAGCGTTCCGCAGCGCGCGGAAGTCTATTCAAATTTTAGTAATTGGGTATAGTAATGATCCCCCAAGAATCTCCTTCTCTACTATAATTCTAAGAGAATATCACTTAAGA
>NW_016162453.1:39270-43041 GCF_001687245.7 Rhagoletis zephyria | reverse complement strand
GTGTGGGCGTAAAATGTTAGCAAATGTAAAATGTGTGCAAATACGAACCCTGATATGTTCGCTGTTCGCTAACTCCAGTAAACACGAATAATCAAGCANGCGTAAAATGTTAGGATGGGCTGCGAACACTGATATGTTCGCTGTTCGCTAACTCCAGTAAACACGAATAATCAAGCACATCTAAGGTCGGTGTTATGCAGACAAACTTTTGTTTGCCAAATTAAATGGCGGCTGCTTAGTTTGCTCGGAGGTGGTTATGCCCAGTTTGGCACAGGGTTGCGCGTTCATTATGGTTTTCATGGCTATTGCCAACACGAAATGAGAATTTCAGATGTACATAACGCGCACAATTAATAAATTTTTTTATGATATCGTATAGGCAATTAACTGTGCCCTAATCTTTGAAGCTCCTACAGCATAAATTCAGTTCTCTGGCTTTCGGTTTCGCGGCAATTTTTGTGTATAGCAACAATTGTCTACAATTTTTGTATATGACAACACCGAATTTGCTGCAGTTTGACCAAACAAAATTAGTTTGCTGTGAGAGTCGCCAAACTCGCTCTCTCCGAGTTTGCTTCAACAACAATTGCACGCAGTTTGCCAAACAAAATTTCTGCATAATGCCGACCTAAAATTAAAAAAAATTAGGTCTCAGAGTTCTCTATATGCTGACTTTTTTTGTTGCTCAAAATTTTTTTGTATTTCCCCCTACCACCAACGAGCAATTTCACCACATCAATAATAATAATAAAAAATAATCTCGCGAACGGCAGTTCAGATTTTCATGAAATTTTGTTTATAAATAGCTTGCAGCAACCACCATGTTAAGGGCCCAAAAATCCGGTAGGTCGACCAGAGACCGATCTATCCGAAAAAGTCTTATTTATGGTGAGATTTGCTTGAAATTTAGCACGAAGATGCCTGGACTAGCATATATGGCACCCGACCTTCAAAAGTGACACAACTCAAAATTTGGCATTTTTGAAATTGTGCACTAAAAATGTACACAATGTATTTTCTTTTCAGCAAAAGCTGGAGAAATTTTGTTATAATTTGTTGAAAAAATTGGTTGAGTTGTGCCACCTTTGAAGATCGTGTGTGATATGTAGGATACTTTACTATTAGAAAATATCTTATTTATAGACCGATTTGCTTGAAATTCCGAACACGTATTATAGATATATGTGCATAAAATAGGACCGAATGATTTTTTACGGTTCGGAAGGTGTTTCAAAGCCCTGCCAAGCGTGCGGGCATTGGCTATTTACACCTACTACACACACACACTATTAGTCTGTTCCTTTGAACTTCGGACTAAAACCTGTGGAACTGTCAAACTACAATTTTACTCTCTCAAGTGATAGTAAAAGGAGAACAGATGCAGAAGTGCACAGGAACACAAAAAGCACTATTTCCTGTAAAAACGTCAGTCGGTTTGTTTACATGTCATTGGTACAACACTGATTTGGCTGAAATATCACTAAATAATTATTAAAATTTATACATATTCAAATATTTCGTTGATTACTTCCATTTTTTAACAAATATAAGGTTTTTTGCTTTCGCCGCTTTCTGTTCTTGTTTGCACATGTAAATTAGCTGATCGTTTGACACTTTTCATGAACTTAGAAGAAAAACAGCTCCGCACTAAATCCTGTAACTTCTGACTATGAACAGTGNCATGTAAATTAGCTGATCGTTTGACACTTTTCATGAACTTAGAAGAAAAAGAGCTCCGCACTAAATCCTGTAACTTCTGACTATGAACAGTGGCTCAGTTACTCTCTCAAAAGTGTTCCCACTTACAGGTTTTATGTCAATAGGAACGACTTCCTGTAAGTTCTGACTCAATCCTGTAAACCGGACTGCTATTGGAACAGACTATATAAGTCACTCATCATGCCTGTGCTGGTGTATGCCGCGGAGGCATGGACAATGAAAACATCAGATGAAGCGGCTTTTGGAGTTTTCGAAAGAAAGATTCTGCAAAAGATTTACGAATCTTTAGGCGTTGGCGATTGCGAATACCGCAGACGATTTAACGATGAGCTATATGAGCTTTATACCGATATAGACATAGTGCAGCGAATTAAAATTCAGCGGCTCCGCTGGCTTGGCCATGTCGTTCGAATGGACAGTAACGCTCCTGTTCTGAAAGTATTCAACGCGGGCCGCGATGATGGTAACAGAGGAAGAGGAAGGCCTCCTATGCGTTGGAGAGACCAGGTCAAGAAGTATTTTGCTTCACTTGGCATTTCCAATTGGCGTCAGTTGGCGCAGAAAAGAAATGACTGTCGTGCTGTTTTGGACTCGGCCAAAATCGCCTAGGAGGTTACAGCGCAAATAAAGAAGAAGAAGAGAGATACTTACTGCTGACTTTGCAAGGATGGTTATAGGCTGATAATAATTTCGATATATCAAGAAAGCCTGGCATCTCCCATAGAAATCGAATTTTCCATACCGCATATCTCTGTAAGCATTTGTGGTAGAGTCCTAAAACTTGGTATGGAAATATTTGAAATTAATCTCATACTCTTGGAAAAAAGTAGTGGCTATTGGAAAAGTCGGAGTGGTGCCTTACAGAACTATTGAAACTTTTACCTTTTTGTAAATACACATGTATATAATTCTGCGGTACGCGTGTATCGAGTGAACTCCTCCTAAACGACCGAAACGATATAAATGACATTTTTTTATGTGTTTGAGTTTGTCCCTGTATAGTTTAGGTTCACGAGAATACTTATATAGATATTGGAAACGGAAGGACCAATGCTAGTGCAAAAACAAACCTGAGAGGTGGCGCTGGAGTCGAGTTATTTCTAAAAAATCGTCAAGTAAAGTAATTCTGAGACACCAGAGATCAAAATCAAATTACCACTGGTGAATCAACCACTAGACAGAATCAAGACAATTCTTGATGAATACCTACAAATACAGTTGTAAGATATTTAAGGTATTTAGTCTGGAATAAGTCTACGTATACTGAAATTGCCACCAACTAAACGGATCATTGTTCTCGCAAGAACTTCTTAACGGACATAACGCTTTGGTTAGGTTATCTAACACAGCAATGGAGGATATACCACTATTATTTGTATATTTCCTTTGAGGAAAGCTATGGCGACGGCCGCGAAATAGTCAAGGGTGGTTACCACTGCATTAGATGTAGTCAGTGGTGGTTACCTCTGCATTTGATGTAACTAACTTGCAACTAACTACTTTTGGACATAAAATATCAAAGGAAAAACAAAATATCAGACGGAACATAAAATAAAATTTTTGTTTCTTCTTAATTACGAAAAAGCATCTGTGAAGTTTATTTTTTTATTAAGTGCACTGGCAAATTGTTACAAGTAAAAATTTAAACAGTAAAAATCCAATAAAAACTTGCAACTTCAGCTGTCATTTTTGCTCTCTCAATTTCCCCCTACTTTGCAAGTTTTTGCGTACGAAAACACCAAAACATGAAAATTCGTAAAAATTTTTACTGGGTCTTACTGAAAAGTGGGTACAAAAACCCAACTACTGTAAAACGTTCAGACTACGTTAATTCTAAACAAATTTTAAAATTTTACGATGTAAAGGTTAGATCGCCTCAAATGGCATTAGTGTGGCGAAGTCAAAAGACTTTTAAGGGGTTTTTCTACTTTATAGACTTGTCTGAATACAATTATTAAATTTGTTAATCATTTCTTAAGGCACCCTGAAATTGTGCATATGGAAACTGTGCATACGAAATAATGCATATGAAAAAAACCGAAATAATGCATA
>NW_016162453.1:11759-37134 GCF_001687245.7 Rhagoletis zephyria | reverse complement strand
GAGAAAATACCGAAATTATGCATATGCATACTTTCGTTTTAAAAGCGAAATAATGCATATGAAAAAAAAACGAAGTAATGCATACATGCACAGTTTCGGTTTAAAACCGAAATAATGCATATGGTAAAAATCGAAATAAAGCATACATGCACAGTTTCGGTTGAAACCGAAATAATGTCTAAATGCAAAGTTTCCATATGCGCAATTTCGGTGCCCCTTTGAATACCCTAAGAATGTTAAATTATTATGCTTTGCCTTTGAATTCTGAACTATACTTATCGTTAAAAGTTTGTCATAGGGAAGTTGCTTAAAAATCGATTGCAAACTTTGCACCTACTATAATTCGGATAAATAAGAAAGCGATTTGATAAAAACGTGGAAAATTGATTGAGTGGGCGTTAATATCGCCAAGAGGATCCAAAAATGGTTGGATTAAATACAGATAAAGAAAAACAGCGTTTTATGGTTGAAATTTTGGAAAAACCGTCAAAGGAAATATCTACACAATTCACAAATTCAAAGATTGACGAATTTTCTTTAATTCGTGACTTCGGAGAATTAGTTTCGAAATAAGAACAAGTAATTTTTAGCAAAAAAAAAAACCGACTTCAACTCCCATATAAAAAAATATATATATATATATCTCATGATCCACTGATCGGATCTCAACCAGATTATGGGACCACCTCTGAGACACTACCTTTCCGATGCAAAAAGAATTATCGAAATCGGTTGACGTGGTCCAAAGTTATGCGGTAACATACATAAAAAAAAAAAAAAGTCGGTTAAAAATACCAGAAATTAGCTGAATTTTAACCCGCATGACTCGAAAAGCGAAGGTTTGTTCAATGATATTCAAAAAAATATTAGATTCTTGCCCGAACAACTTTTGTTATAAAAATCATTTTCTATCCAAGTATACCATTTCAGCTGCTTTTTGCTACAAATCATTCTACAAAAAGCTTGTTTAAGATCAACCAGAAGCCAATGTAGACTAACAAATTTTGCAATCCTTTCAATCGAGAGTGAAACTGCTGCGACTTTGAATTGCGGATATTATATCGACTTTCTACCCCTAGAAATATGCATACATAGTTTCTAATGATAAAAACCTAACCAGCAAAACAACTGGTTACATACCTATATACATATGTATGTATGTATCTAAGTTTGTACTCAAATGAGTGAGGTATTGAAATTTATTCACACACAAATACAATAATTTTTAATAGTACGCTCTGTTTATTGACCTTTGGAAATTTGCAATTTCAAAGACAGACTACTTTTTCATCATTAATTGTATCCAAATAAAACATTATTGTTTAACTGTGCCTTTGATTCAGTGTTGCCAGAATAAAATTTCGTTTGGAGCTAAAACATTCGAAAAAAGAGCAAAAAATAGCTAAACAATAGTAATAGTACCTAAAATGAAGATCTGATTTCTTTTAAGTCGTGCATTTATTGACGTAATGTTGTTTTTACACTTCCCGGAATTTTAATAAAAACAACAAATAAGTTTAAGTGCTGAAAAAACTTTTAAGACCCAAATTAGGTGCATATATTTCGAAATCATAGCTACGGCACTTATATAAACTAGACAATGAAGTAACTGTTAAGATCTGCAATTTCAGATATTTGAATTGACCATAAAAACTCAGGTTACGAATAATTCTTTTGTTTGAAAAGTTGTATTTCCTTCTCTCCTTAAAGGTAAAATTAGTTAGCTAAAAACAATATCCGCGCGATCAGAAAAAGCATTTTCTTCTAATTAATATTGAATTCTTTAATCTAGATCCAAGAGTTTTTGGTGGAGTCTGTATTTTCCCGTGGACACAAATGTATGTTTTTCCACTGTATTTCGAAATTTGTAATTTTATCAACGCTGTAATTTTAATAATAATAATAATAATAATAATAATAATAATAATAATAGATTGGCGCTTACACATATGTTAGTGTTTGGCCGAGCTTCCTCTCCGGTTTGTGGCGTGCGCCTTGATGTTGTCACACAAAGCGGAGGGACCTACAGTTTTCCGCCGACTCCGAACGGCGATTGTATTTATATGAGAAGCTGTTTTTCATGGCAGAAATACAATCGGAGTTTTGCCATTGTCTGCCGAGGGACGACCGCTGTTAAAAAAAAACATTTTTCTATATTTTTTCGATGTTGCCTTGAACCCAGGCGCAGCGGAGTGGAAGCGCGCACTGCTTACCCCTACACCAAATTAAACTTAAACTTTATGGAGCTAAAAAAGTGCTAGATAATTTTGAAAAGAGCTAGGAGCTAAAGCCCAATTAGCTCCAAAAGTACTAAAAAGGCAACACTGCTTAGATTGCTTTATTGAATTGGCGTCTGTAAACAAGGGAATCAGCAAATATTCAATAAAAACCAATTTAGAATTCGATGACTATGTGAAACCGAGTTTCACTAAGTTAAACGCGAAGTCTATTTGCCGGCAAGTGGAGCTGGTTTGATATGATGACACAGCGGTAATATGTACATACATACATACTAGGAATGTGAATCCCGGGATCCCGGACTTTTTAAGTCCCGAAAATCCCGGGAATATTTTCGTGATTTGTAATTTGCACTGGTGGAAACAATATAAACGCTTTATGTTGACCAGTTTTGGCTATATTTCTTTTGTTTATTCAATGTTTAACTTTTTTTTTATAAATGTGTAGCTCAATATACATATAATAGATACCTTACAGCAGGCAATTTTGCACAAAACCAAAATCAATATATTCGCCAAACCAAGGGCCAAATATATGTAATAAAATTGCGTTCTTAATTTTTCTCTCTGACGTCAGAATTTTTTAAAAGAACTCTGAAATTTCAGTGCAATATACTTAAAAAACCAGTATGGGCATGAAATGAAAGAGAAGATTCTTTAGAGTTAAAACACATTACATTTTTTGGTGCGTAAGGGACGGATAGGTATCGAAAATATCCTTTTATAATTTTATCCTTGAATATTCTTAAAGTTTTGCAATTCTTATTTTTGAAAAAATTATATGTTAAGGAATAACTTTATTAGCTTGAAAAAATGAAATAGATTAAAGGGGAATTTCCAAATCCTATTCGCCCTTGTGAACCCAAAAAAAAAAAATTATTAATTTGGTACCCATATTTTTGCTCTACATTGCGCTGAATTTTTTAATTAAATTTTGGAATTAATCATTTCTTTGAAATCATAAAGTCTTTAAAACAACCCATGACGACAGAGAAATGCCCATTTATATGCAGTTAATTATGTGTATTATGAGGTAGACTTTTATAAAAAATTAAAATTTTGAAACTGGTCTAATTGAGGCGCTTCTTTTATTTCTGCCACTAGTATTATGAACTTCTTTCAACCAGAAAATAAATTTTTTGACTTAATTTTTTTGCATCGAGCTTTTTTCGACATAACATGAATTACTTTATCAGATATGTACACGCTTAAATATTATTAAATGAATATAAATTTAATTACATACTGTCTTTCGTTTTGTTACTTATGAAATAATGTTCACTTAAAATAAAAAAGTGCGTTAAAAACCAATTTACATATGATTTATTATATGGTAGGAGAGATTCTCAAACCATACTGATGCAATTTTTTCATGTTAAGTTGTTGAAAAATAATAAATATCTAAATCCTGGGACTGATCCCGACATCCCTCGATTGAGCCAACGACATCCCGAAAATCCCGGGATTGTAAAAATCGAGAAAATTAACATGCCTAACACATACATATGTACATAGTATGTATGTATGTACATCTATAGGTTTTTGGGCACGGAAGCTTTTTTTCGTATAGAGCAGCGTTTCTCAAACTGTAGAATGCGATGTTTTCACAGGTGGTGTGCGGTGGAGTAAACTTGACTTGAACGTAATACCATTACCTTCTAAAATTTATTTTGAAAGAAAAGGAAACTTACCTTGCCTTGATAAAGAACAAGAACTGTATTAGTTTTCAAACTGTTGGTTAAAATAGGCGCCCAGATAATTTTAAAGACAATACACTTTTAAGCAATCGCCGTTAGTGTCGTTTGGCGTGATTTTCGTATAATTTACTAAAAGCCCTAAACAGAAACAAGTTTTTTTGTTTTTTGCGATTATGTTTTGCCTCATTTTAGAAAAACAAGACCGAATCGTCCAATTTGCTTTTCAATCTACTGTCTTCGAAAAATTTAGTTGTCACCGAAAAGGTATTTACAAAATGGCCATTAACTTTCTTCTCAGTGGGAAAAGGGTTATTTGCGCATAATTTCCGTTGCTGTTGGTCTGGACCAGCGTTGCCAGGTTGACGTTTTTAACGTCATTTGGACGTTTTTTGTATCCTGTTGACGTTTGGACGTTTTTTGTGTAAAAAATTACGGTTTTTATCTTCCCAGTAATTTTTCTTTGTTACTAAATCTTGTAAGTAGAACTGATTTTGAATTATTTTCTTAATAAATCTTTACAATCTTTGCGTTTTGCTGCAGCTGCTTCAAAAGATATTTATTTTTGGGACACATATGACTTAAATATGATGCAAACCAAGCCTACGCGCATTTTTTGGATTCTTGGACTAAGGATCCCGTGTTCAAATGCTGGTTGTGTAAACACTTGAAGTTATGAGGCTTGTTGTAATGTTTGCAATAGCACATTAAAAGCCAAATCAGAAAGAGCCGATCTATGGCAACACGCACGCTCACAAGAGCATCAAAAAAGCTGTGCAGCATAAAACGTCAGAAAAAAGTAGGCAACTTTTTAAGACTTTATTGAAAACGTAATGAATGCAAAAAAGACTGAAGTATTGCTATGCTCCTTAGCAGAGCGTAATTTACCATTTTCGACAACCGAGCCCCTAACCAAATGTCTACAAAAAAAAAAAAAATTATTAAAAATCAACGCGATTATTTAGCCCCTTTAAACTTGCACATTGTTGCCCTTAAATTTTGATAGGCTATTAAACTGCATACTCAAAAAAATTCTAAAAAATCTGAATAAAAAGTTGTTTTTATAATTTTTGCACAAAGTTTGAAATGTGGATTTATACTTTGTTTGTCATATAATGAGCTTGGCTTTTATGAAAAAATAATAAACATTAAATAAACAAAAGAGAATCCGCCAAAATTGATCAAAATGTTGATGACTTAATCAGCTGATCACAAGTGTATGTATAAAATGATTTTTATATTAACGATCTCAAACCACAATGAATTTTAAATGTGCTCTGTCTATATGACATTTTAATATACCTTACGTACATATGTACCTTTGTATGCAATAAAAGCTTAATAAGACAAATTTTTGTACATTTATTTAAAAAAGACGTTTTTGGGTAGGAAATGACGTTTTTTCCAGACCAAGACGGACGTTTTCTCATGCCGAAGACCTGGCAACACTGGTTATAAGTATCGTTCACTTGTGGTGGCTGTATTTGCAAGACAGCTATGCGCTGGTGCTCAGTCATCCTCTAATTTCGTTTAGGTATCGATACTACTAAGCCAACGACGCTGCTCAGTCTTAAGCTGAAATTAGTCGAGAACGCAGAACGTATACTTAAACGCAGTCTGTATACGCAGAATTTTGTCGATTACTGGAGCCCTCAGTGTTGCTTACTACACTGTTGCCACTCATCAATGCCTTTTCATAAACTTACCCTTTCAACTAAAATTTTTCGTGCTATAATAGATTTTAGCTAAATATAAACTACGTAGTTTTCAACAAAAACCTCATTCAATAGTAAATTTCAAATATTTTAAACATATTTTGAATAGGAAGTTATATCTTTTTTACCATCTGTAAAACTGACGAAGTGGCAACTATCTAAAGAAGGAGAAATCAGCTGACACGGAAAAATCTAAATTCCGCAGATTTCTGCGCTACGGGCTACAACTACAGAAAAATTCTGCTGTGTTGAGTTTTCATTTACATCGCGCTTTGGTAAGACAGATCGTGTCAGCTGACTCGGGTTTACGTACCGGTAGGTTTACGTTCTTGACTAATTTCAGCTATACAAAGCAGCAGTATTCATTGAGTTTGCAATAGTTGGCGTTCAACGCAAGCCAGTCTCTGGCTGTACGTTCATTGGGGTTATATTTAATGCGCCGCTTTCATTTTGCCCTTCGGCTGAAATGGCGTTTTCGTTAAAAATGTGCACAATTTGGCGGTTATTCCCGTTTACCCTAGTGTATGTATTCTTTTTAAGTAGCATTACTTGTAGCGGAATTTTGTTAACGGTTGTCTCCGTATCGTCCCTACGCTCACTTTCGCTGTTAGAAAGAGATTCACCCAACCTTCTTTCTTTAATGTCTATATTTTTCTCACTCACACCTTTGTCTTTTTTAACTTTTCGTTTTTACCCCTCTTTTCCAAAGCTGTAAACCAGCCAGTGTCATGGTCTGAAGCACCGTTATCTGGCGGCTCTTCAGCCGCCAAAGCATCCGCCATTTTGGCGTCTTAATTAATCGCACAATAAAAAAAACACACCACTTGAATAAATTAAGCAAACTCACCTGAACTTTTATTGTTGGGATTTAGGGCTTCAAGAGGCTTATCCTCCGACAGTTCCCTCCGTATGTGCAGAACCGTGGATTTAAAAAGAAAGTTACAACTGGAGACCACACCAGACACTCCCAGGTGCCCCCTGCGTTATTCTCCACGTTCATTTTGGTCCTTCTTAACAGCACAGCTTTACTCTACTCCAGTATTTTCTTTTCTTGATTAAACTCCTTTAAATTCTTTATTTTCTGCTTGCGATCCTCAGTGAAAATGAAACTGCTCGTTAATTAGTCGAAAGTTGAAGACTCAAAAATGTGCGCGTCCGTCTTCTATCAATGCTTATAACAACATAAAATGTTATAACTTCACGTGAAACTGGATTAACATAATAATATTCGAACAATAGTGATAAATGAAATGTAAATCGAATGCGAATTGAAATTTGCTGGTGATTTTATTCTTAAAAGTGAGCAGAACACACTCGCGTATTTTTAAATAAAAAGCGCTCATAACATTGCCAAAACTTCAAAACAGCGCACTTAAATAAACTCTTATCAACACCGTGTCTTAGCCGACGTGTGGTATGAATGTCGACCAGTTACAATGATGAAAATTGATGCTAATGGGTTACAGAATGTTTCCAATTCGCTAGCTCTTTGATGTTCGCATATGACGTTTAATATTTTTCTGTTGTACGTAACCTTTCATTTTGTCAAAATCTTCAGCTGGATCGGAATGCATTTGCGTATAACTTAATAAACATTTATGCGAGAAAGTCTACACCATTTCCAATTGGATTTTGGGATTTTTGAATAGTCAACTGGATTTTAGAAAGGGCCATATGGATTTTAGAATAGTCAACTGGATTTTAGAAACGATCAATTGGATTTTAGAATAGTCAACTGGATTTTAGAAAGAGTCAATTGGATTTGAGAATAGTCAATTGGATTTGAGAAAGTGTAAATTGGATTTTAGAAAGCGTTAATTGGATTTTTTAATGATTCATACACTGTGCTATGCATATGATTATGTAGTTTCAAATATTGCTGAAGTATCAGGTTATAACTACTTTTTATTAAGTTTTAACAATATAATATATATTAAAGTTAAACAACAGGTTAGATTTAGGAATATAGGATCTGTATGAAGTATAAAAGAAAGCGGATAATGAAGACGTGAGCGGAATATTAAAATTATGTAGAATAATGTATATAAAAAGAATATAGGTGCACAGGAGTGAAATGTAATGTAAGAGTAAATGAGTAATGTAAATTGGAAGAGCAAGACAATAGTATATGTAACAAAATTCCATGTTTTACATACTTGGAAGAAATAAAATGCCATTTAAAAAAATTTTATTCACCAACTCTCATATCTCGTTTGGCAATTGCATCCGCATAGAAAGTAGTACTGCTCGCTCAAAAGTGAATATTTTAGAAAAATTTACATTGACAAATACCGCACATAAGAAAAAACTGGCTACTTCAAAATTTTTGTAGAAAATTCTAAAATTCACTTTACATTTCCTAAAATCCAATTTACGTTTTCTAAAATCCAATTTACGTTTTTTTAAATCCAGTTGACTATTCTAAAATCCAATTTACGCTTTCTAAAATCCAGTTGACTATTCTAAAATCCAATTTACGCTTTCTAAAGTCCAGTTGAGTATTCTAAAATCCAATTTACGCTTTCTAAAATCCAGTTGACTATTCTAAAATCCAATTGACTCTTTCTAACATCCAATTGACTCGTTCTAAAATCCAATGTATTAAGTTTGTTTTCGACAGATTTCTGTAATAAGGACTCTGCTTTAGCACTCACTCAGCAAAAACCTGAAATATGTGTTCAGTACCGACATAATAATGGAGTANCTCACTCAGCAAAAACCTGAAATATGTGTTCAGTACCGACATAATAATGGGTACTCNAGTTGACTATTCTAAAATCCAATTGACTCTTTCTAACATCCAATTGACTCGTTCTAAAATCCAATGTATTAAGTTTGTTTTCGACAGATTTCTGTAATAAGGACTCTGCTTTAGCACTCACTCAGCAAAAACCTGAAATATGTGTTCAGTACCGACATAATAATGGAGTACAACGTAGACGGAACCCACCGAAAACAGAGCCTCAAAGAACATACAAATTCCTATGCGGTTATTTGGGTAATGAACTTTTACATAATAGCCAGATAAATGTACATATTTTAATTAATGTATTTTGTTTCAGAATCTATAACAAGCTTTACCAGCGCCGATGAACCAGAAACGTAACTTAGAAAAGCACTCCAGTTGAACAAGAAGGTTTTTTCAAAAAAGGGCTATCGCGGAAAAATCTTCGCAGAAACCGGGTTCATCAAATACAAATCACGATGTTTAACTGGCTTTATTTTATTTATTTTTACTGAATACCCAAAATTTTATTTTTTATTAATTTTTTTGAGAATTCGTGTTAGTTTTAATTAGAATATATTTACCAATAGTGTAAGTTTAAACGCATTTTTGAATACCTACCAACTACTGTGCCTGAAAGAAGCTTACAAAAGAAATTGAAAACTTATGTACGCAATGAATTTTTATGTATNATAACCACGCCCACATCTCATATAACGGTAATTTGGAGAAATACGAAATCTTCGACAAATCAGTAAATATTAAAGCCAATTTATTCAAAATTGATGCTTGCAACAATTCCTTACCAGGAAATACGTCTATAATAAAATTTTGAAAAATGGGCGTGGCACCGCCCACTTATGATCACATATATGTATCTCGGTAACCGTTCTACCAATTTGTACCAAACTCGGTATTTTTATTGTGCTTGCTACATAAAAGCAAAACGATGAAAATTATTGAAATCGGACTAAAATTATGGCTTTTCATGTAACGGTAAATTTTAGAAATGCTTTAAACGTCAATATTTTGAAATTTAAGGACGCTAATTTACTCAAAATTGATACACCTGGGCTTACCATGTAGCGGTAGCTTTCGGAAAGGTCAAAATCATATATTTAATATTTGCGCCGGGTATTTAATGTTCGGCTCCGCCCGAACTTTGACTTTCTTACTTGTTTTTTTTTGGTTTGGATGTTTCCATTTTGTTTTTATTTTTTCCAAAGAAATCATGTATGATTACGTTAAAATTGTTTTCACCTTTAATTTAGATATATGTACAGATGTACATACTTATAGCCTAATACAATGTCCCCACCGGAGCTAACCACGTAGTTATGGCTATTGAGTAGGTTATCCCGATAACCCACTTGATTTAGCGTAGTTTCGCCATATAAAAATGACAGCACTTAATACCATGTCCCCACCGGAACTAGTTTCGCCATATAAAAAGACAGCATTTAACCATTTCACTGAGATAGTTAAAAGCTAACCAACTCGAAACCACGTCGAAAGTTTGATACAACCGTGTATTTCCCCGCCATCTGTGGTCATTAACGTTAAAATGTAAAGAATTCGTTTAAACATATTTAAATATTTTAAATTTAATTAATATTTTAAAAATATTTGAAACCTAGTCCTCTACTCCGCTTGACTTCAAATCTATTCCGTTTTTTTCATTCATGTTATGCCCCTCTTGGGGCCGTTTTTTGAGTGTTCACCACCGGTTTCAGTAAAAAATGAAAAATGAAGCCAAATCTCACTGTTAAAAAGTAACTCTTTCATAGCAATGCGTCAATAAAGTAACTTCGTTATTTTTTGATGTATGGCTGTACAAATTGGCGGATGCAGAACTTTACTTAAGTTGTTAAAAAATATATGTAGAATGAAGTTTATATAAAGTAGAAAAGGTATACTTTTTAAAAAATTAAGTGTTAGATACGTTATACTATATAGAAAATGCTAAAAATTACCTAAATATGTAACATATTATCCTTACATTGCCTCGAGTTCTTATTTTGCATGAATATAAAACATCTTAGTCAAACAATTAATGTCAGAAATAAAAATAAAAACCCGAACGAATTTCCGTCATCCCGTCGTTCCAAAATAAATCATCTTACCACCCTGTCGGAAAAATCAACCAACACCAACACATATTTACCGGTCTTTAATTTCACAGAAGACATCGGTCGCTTGTTTTGCAAATATTAAGATGTATGAAATTCAATTTTCTTTGTAGCTCAAATCGAAGAAAAATTTTCTTTCAACTTTGTAAATTATTTTTTTTTTTTGGAAAAAAATTATTTTTGAAGATTAGGTATGGTAGCATGAAATGTCACAATCTGCTTAATTGTCATGTAGTTAACATGGCGCCCGAAAAGTGACAATGAAACTACGTTCTTTTTTGTATCATGTTGTTGTTGTTGTTGTAGCGGCTACAACAACCCCGCCCAAATCGGTTAATCAGGGCTATCACCNAAATATGTATGTATGTCGAAAATTTTTGGAATAAATCTGAAATTTACACCAATTTTTATTCAGGGCTATCACAGAATCCATCGTAGCTTCGATTTTTATGAAATCTACGAAAGTGCTATCACAGAATCCGAATGGCTACGAACGTAAATTCGAAATTCGTAGAGAGCCTTCATTGAATCCGTTCGTAATGAAGATTCGTACAGATACTCTACGACGAGATTATGCTGTCGGAACAAAATTTAAAATCACTCAATCTTTAAAATAGTGGAAGCTGCATTTTTTTTAATATTAAATATTTATTATACTCCAAATTTGTTATAGTTTGATATAATTCCATATATTTGTGTAAACGTAAAATACCAATGCCATACATACATACATATGTACATACACGCATTCATCTGCTACACGCTATTTAATGAATAATTAGCCGTGTTTTTTTACACGCATATACATCTACGCTTAACGTGTAAAAAAACAATCATCGACAATTTCCATTTCAAAACAAGTAATTTTGATTTTATCGACAACTATTCATAAGCACACATAAAGTTCTTCGCTTACAGCTCCATACAATTTTTAAGCGCAGATACGTATTCGTGTAAAAAAAAACACGCCTAATATTTTGTATGAGTCGAGGAAATAATAGTTAAGCAACAATTTATTAGGAAATAAACCTAATTTCTTTAATATCATAAAAATTTATTTAAAAAAAAAAATTCTATTTAAAATAATAAAATCTAAGCTAAAAAAAAAAAAAAAAATTATTAAAAAATAAACAAAAATTAAATAAAAAAAGAAAAACATCTCCACTGCCCCAAGATTTGGACTTGAACTCGGCTCTCTCAATTGGCAGTCTAGTGCTTTGCACACTCGGCCATTGCGCCTGATAGGGCAGCGTGAGCAAAATGACATACATAAATGTCTGTTGCCCTTTGCACTAACTGATTTCGAATCAGCATTCGAAGCTGGCAACGATATTTTTGAGTTCACTCGGATTCAGTGATAGCAATTTTTTTCGTATTCGTAGCGGGCATTTGAATTCGTAGATTCTCTACGATGGATTCCGTGATAGCCCTGAATATCTCAGTCGTTGTCGTCAAGTTCCAACGGCAGCCCTAAGAAGCGTGGAGCCACCATAGAGTCGGTCCACAGGGACAAAGCCTTTAGGGTTGTCGGGTTTTCCGGGCATGTGAAGAGATGTGTCGAGTCGTGAGGGGTCTCTCCGCATGCCGGAAACTCATTTAGCACACCCGCATTTAGTCTACTCAGGTATGAGTTTAACCTGCTGCAGTAGCCAGAGCGAAGTTGGGATATTGTGGTTCTTGTCTACCGAGGCAGATGAAGCTCCATCTCGTCAATGTCCGGTGGTTGTGTGCCTAGAACGGCATTCACAGATCTGGAGTCTACATAACTCGAGACTGACTTCCTGTGAATGCCGTTCAGGGCCTGTCGGTATGCTGACTGGTCCAGAGGCTACTTAATGAACCTCTGGACTTCGTCCGTCAGTTCGTAGAGACGCCTCCTGACGTGCCTAGGCGAGGGCTCCTCTCCAAGCAGCTGTCTATTTGGGTGGCCACATCTGTGGCTCCCAACCAGAAACTGCTTGCAGAGCATTATGTTATGCTCCTTGACTGGGAGCATTTTCGCCTCGTCATGCAAGTGGTGTTCTGGCGACATCAGGAGGTATCCGGTCGCTGTCCTAAGTGCGGTGTTTTGAGTTGTCTGTAGCTTCATCCACTGCGCCCTACTAGTCCCCGGCAACCACACTGGTACTGCGTAGTTTAAAAACGGCCGGCCTATTGCCTTGTATGTTGCCAGCAACGTCTCTTTGCTTTAGCCCCAAATACTGCCGGGTAGCGACTTGAGGACCTTGTTGCGGCTCTGTACTTTATTGACAATAGCGGTTGCGTGCGCAGAGAAGGAGAGCAGACTGTCGAATGTTACTCCGGGTATTTGCGGGTTATTTCCCGCGGAATTGGTGTATCATCGACGTGAATTCCCAGCGGTAGCCTGACCTCCTTCGTCCAGGTGGTGAACAAGTTCCCAGAGGATTTCGTAGGGGAGAGGGCTAGGCACTTTGCAGTGAAGAAGCGAGAAAGCTCGGAGAGACACCCGTTTACTTTCGAACACAAGTCATCAATTCCATTCCCAGTCGCCATTGTCGAGCAATCGTCGGCATAAGAGACAATCGAGACTCCCTCTGGTGGTTGGGGGAGCTTTGAAATATAAAAGTTCAACAGTAGCGGGGAAAGGTCAACACCCTGTGGAACCCCCTGTTTTATTTTCCTGAGTTTGCTCGATTTGTCTCTATACATTACCGACGAGTGTCGACCACTCAGATAATTTGCCGACCACCGTTTGAGCCTCTGTGGGAGAGAGAAAGCCTCTATATCTTCTAGTAGCGTGGAATGGCTCGATACGTATCTCTTTGTGGGCTTGTTTCCCCGGTTGGAGCAGTGCGACCACTCTCCTCACCTTCCAGATGTCTGGGACGATGAGTGGCCATTGACAAATTGAGGGCCTCCGTTAGGTACGCTACTCCCGTAGAACCCAAATATTTCAGCATAAGCATGCATATTCAGTTGGGGTCCATGGCTTTGGAGGCTTTCGCCTTCCCGATGGCCACCTAAACTTCACCGCAAGTAAAAGCAAGGGGGGCACAAGTTGTTGGCAGTTTGTGCGCCCTTCTGGTCACTCGACACTTGGCTTTGTCCACCGGAGGATGCAGTATGAACTGCCGGCTAAAATAGCTCGCGCATCGCTCCGGGTCCGAGAAGCATGGTCGCCGAAAGAAAATTCGACCCTGTTGTCATGCTTCGTCGGATCGGACAGTGACCTCAGGGTTGACCAAAGCTGATTCACACCAGAGGTGAAGTTACAGGTCTTCAGATGCTCTTCCCACTTCTTCCGCTTATGTACGTTCACTAGTTGCCGAATCTCCGCGTTGAGATCCCTGATACGAGGATCCCCGGGATCGGCCTGACGAAGGCTGTCACGCTCATTGGCTTGAACAGCCGCTTCAGAAGGGAAATTTGGACGTGGGTCCGTTATGCATCCTGCCGGTACGAAGCGAGCTGCAGCAGCGGTGACAGCCTGCGGAACTTACGTTCACCAAGGTGCACGTCGGTTGGTGTGGGGAGCGCAGCGAAGGTATTAGCAGTAAATTCCGCGAAGCCTTTCCAATCAGCTTTAGAAAAATTGATATAGGTCCGGTGTTCCGCGGAAGCAAAGTCGGTTGGTTTATCGATCGAGATGACTATGGGCAGATGGTCTGATGCCAAAGTCAGCATAGGTCGCCATGATATGCTGTTTATCAGACCAGCGCTGACTATTGTTATGTCTGGCGAGCTGCAGCAGCTGCCCATAATCCTGGTGGGTGCGTCGTCGTTCGTTTTGCAGAATGTCGAATCTTCTATCTGCTCAGCCAAGTCAGTTCCCCTACGATCGTTTGACAGGCTTCAGTGCCAAAGATCGTGGTGCGCATTAAAGTCACCTACTACCATACGGTTTTCACCTCATAGGAGCGCACCTATATCAGGGTGATATCCTGCCGGGCAGTAGGTGACAGGGTGACAGGGGGTATGTACACGTCATCAACATCGCCTCACCTAAACGGGGTTAGATCGCCGAAACAACAGCCCTTGGTCGGATAAAACCAGAGTCATTCCGGTACGTAGAACCGGCTGTCGTGGGAATGTTTGTATCATGATCGTTATTGTCTCTGTAAAGAAGTGATATTCTGCAAGGAGAAAAAAATATATATACATATATACACTGCCGGAACAAAGTATTGGCACAGCAAATTTTTCACAATATATGTATGTATGCAACAATTTTTATTCTAATATTTTTCCGTCAATTTTGTATAAAAATATGATTCATTCTACAATAAAAAACATAAAATTATAGTTCCTAAACTTTGTGCAAAACTCGCGAAAATTCAGCAAATTTTCATAAAAATTTTTAACTTTTTAAAAAGATTTTTTATAATTTTTTTTGAGTATGCAGTTTTGCAGCCCATTAAATTCTAGTAAAACAAGTAAGAAAGTCAGTGTTCGGGCGGAGCCGAACATTAAATACCCGGCGCAAATATTAAATATATGATTTTCACCTTTCCGAAAGCTACCGCTACATGGTAAGCCCAGGTGTATCAATTTTGAGTAAATTAGCGTCCTTAAATTTCAAAATATTGACGTTTAAAGCATTTCTAAAATTTACCGTTACATGAAAAGCCATAATTTTAGTCCGATTTTAATAATTTTCATCGTTTTGCTTTTATGTAGCAAGCACAATAAAAATACCGAGTTTGGTACAAATTGGTAGAACGGTTACCGAGATACATATATGTGATCATAAGTGGGCGGTGCCACGCCCATTTTTCAAAATTTTATTATAGACGTATTTCCTGGTAAGGAATTGTTGCAAGCATCAAATTTGAATAAATTGGCTTTAATATTTACTGATTTGTCGACAAAAATCGACAGTAATTCCCAGCTACTTAAAACTTGCACTTTATTGTAATAAAATTGATTGGGCTACAAATATGCATACTCAAAAAAATTCTAAAAAATCTGATTAAAAAGATGAAAATTGTCATGAAAATTTGTTTAATTTTTGCGATTTTTGCACAAAGTTTAGGAATTATATTTTTATGTTTTTTGTTGTAGAATGAACCATATTTTTAAACGAAATTTGGGGAAAAATATTAGAATGAAAATTGTTGCATATATTGTGAAAAATTTGCTGTGCCAATACTTTGTTCCGGCAGTGTATGTATATTTCAAAATCCAAATTGCGAATCTTGTAATACAATTGAAAATACTGAACATATGTAAAAAATATCACAATTCACGTGACAAATACCCAATACTCAAAAATACTTCATCATTAATTGAATTTCGTCAAAATATTAGTGGCAGAGCATATACATAAATCTATCAGTAATTTTTTAAAGGACATTGAAATTAATTTATAATTTTACAAACTAATCTAAAATTGGAAATGGCGTTTTAAGTTTTTTTGTTGGCCAATTAATTCTTCATATAACGAATTAGGAAGTAACTTTAAATTACAAAAAAAAGTAGTCATATTATACATCAAACCAAAGGAAATTAAATATATGTACATTTTAGAAAATATATTTTTTGGAAAAAAATCCGTAAAAACATTTTTTTTTCATATATTTATATTAAGTCTCTATTTCCACAAATATAGCCAAATTCACACACAGCCTTATCATCAGTTTCATTTTCTCCGAATTGGTTCACTTTTCACTCTTCGTTTTCATGATTTTACTATGGTCGGATGACAAATTTTCCGGGTGAATTTTTTTTTTCAGGCGAAACTCAGTATAAGGCAGAATATGTATATCAAACGAAAGAGATCTTCCGTTTTTCTCTATCGAAACGGTTCTTTAATTACGCTAATTCACTTCCGACTAAATTTCAACCAGTTACTTTGAACTCAAATTGAAGAGATACTTCAAGAACCACAAAGCCCAACTTCGCATTGGCTACCGCAGCAGGACTAAACGCCGATGTGCCAAATGAGTGTCCGGCATGCGGAGAGACCCCTCACGACTCGAAACATCTCTTCGCATGACCGGAAAACCCGACAACCCTAACGGCTTTGTCCCTGTGGACCGACAAAGTGGAGGCTCCACGCTGGGCTGCCGTTAGTGGAACTTGACGACAACGACTGAGATATCAACTGATCTGGGCGGGGTTGTTGTAGCCGCCGCTACAAAACCCACTCGCATGCGAATTGCAGAACCTACCTTTACAAGATCCCTTTCAGACACTTCAAGTCCAGTATTGCCGCGCCCGCAAATAAAGTTAAACAAAATCCTTCAAAAAGTTTATCAAATCCCGTTTAAATTAAGCAACTTATTTAACGGGTCTTATTAAAACGGAAAATGCTTGGTGTTACTTTTTGTTTCTTCCTGAGCTTGGTAAATTGGTTATAGAAATAAAAAGTAAGCAAGTCAGTAAGTAAAGACTCTCTAGCGCAGAGTTTTGTTGTCAAAAGTAAGGACTTTATAGTCTACACATTTACTAGAAAATGGAGACGTGGGGTAACGATCGCAAAACGGTTAATCGAATACACAGTCATATATATTGTTTAGATTATTTACTTTTTCCCCCCCAAGTCGTTTAGGGTTTAAGACGTGCGCGCAAATTCAAATAAGCACACTGGAAATTAATATACACAACTGCAGTTTAAACAGAATAGTTTACTTCTTCTTCGACACACCAACAGTGCGACCGCGGCGACCGGTAGTCTTTGTGTGCTGACCGCGCACACGCAGGCCCCAGTAGTGACGTAGACCACGGTGAGAGCGGATTTTCTTCAAGCGCTACAAATCTCGAATCCAAATTGCTTGATGTCAATTGTGTGTACTTGCCATCAATGATATCCTTTTGTCTGTTAAGGAACCAGTTGGGCACTTTGTATTGCAAAGGGTTAGAAATGATGGTGACAATCTTGTCAACCTGAAACGAAGAATAAAATTTGTTATTGATATTTTCCACATAATTTACCCAGTCATGATTAATGATTATTGAATCATGTTACCCAGTTACCTCCTCCTCAGTGCATTCTCCAGCGCGTTTAGTCAGATCTACATCAGCCTTCTTCAAAACAATGTTGGAGTAACGGCGACCCACACCCTTAATAGCAGTCATGGCAATACCAACTTTACGTTTGCCATCGATGTTCGTATTCATGATACGAAGAATGTGTTGGAACTTATCTGGAACAACGAGCGACTGTAATAAAACATAGCAATTAGTATAGATTTCACTATGGACAAGTTTTCTGAGGTCAATGCCTGTGTTGACTGAATCGAACATTAGCATTGGTTGTTTCATCAACGTTTTATCTCAGTATTTTATGCACATCATTCAGTTTTTACAGGAAAACTTCCTTATGGAGTTTGTTTTCTCATTTCGCAAAAGAAATGTTTCAATTAGTTTAAAGATTCTATAGAAAAATTACGATATATTCACGTCACCCACCATTTTGCACTTTGTTAAGCGACCGAGTTCAAGCCGAAAAAGACAGAAGGACGGAAACCAACAAAACTTCAAACAAATGCAACGAGTTCGCCATGTTCGATGTATTTTCACTCGTCAATCATCCTATGGTGAGTAGGTGACATCAAGAGTGTGTTAAACAATGTGATTTTTCCAATCTGACCAAAAGATGGCGCTAACTTAATTCGAATTTAGTGCTAACTTTATTAAATTCAGCTCCTAAATGTATAGCATTTTTCTGCAGGGTTGCAAATTAGCAAGGTGCACTTGATAATTAATATTTTTGATGATGCATTTACGAACGTCATTTTCTGCAGTTATTCGAAAAATTTTTTGTTAGATAATTGGTATTTTGAGTACGCGGTTTTATAGCCATTAATTTTAGAATAATTAGAAAATAGGGCCTTATTTTTGAAATTTTGACATGAAATGATAATAAAACTGTCTGCTTGCTGCTAGATAATTTTCTGAAACAGCTGCCAAAGGGAAGGTATTCTTAGAAAATACCTGGCTGCAAGCGGGCATACAAGCCCTGCGGAATGGTAGCGCACACTGCTAACCACNGTTGAATTCGGTGAAGCTGTTCTCAAGTTATGAGGTCACACCAAAAACGTGCACTTATTTTTATATATAAGATGTAGGTAAAAAAAATTAGCTACCATTTTTAGCCACAACAACGATTTTTAGCTCTTTTTTAGCCCTTTTTTAGCTGGAATTTAGCTACCACTAAAAATGTTTCGCGGCAACACTGCACTACACCACAGCGGCCGCCGTAGAACTGTATTATTTCAACTTTAAATCAATTTTACATATTTTTCGGTGAAAGTTCCGTTCATTTACTTAACTACAAAACCTCCACAGAATATCAGAAAATCGCAATCAACATTTTCTTGATTACGATTACGTTAATTGTCATCATACTATTTTTAGAATTACAATTAAAGTCATCGTTATCATAATTTTCATGATTACAATTACTTTAGTGTGTTTTTTTGCAAATAACTCTTTAATAAACTAAAAATATTATTGCCCACTAATGCTTACAGCGAATTTAGAGTTACTCAGTGACTTTTACATCGCGTTAAAACGTCTGTACTGAACATTCATCCTCTTCACACTTCCACTCGAACAATTGGCCGTGTAAACGATGTAAACTTTTCGTGAAGCAATTGGAGCGTGTATACTTTGCATTATGTCGACTTTGGCGCCTTCACGCGGTTTTCGCTGGCAATTACGGCGCGTTTACATTGGACAATGCTGTCAAGACAATGAAGATATACGTATTAGTTCTCAAAATTGTTCCAATGGAAAAGTATGCATAAGGTTTAAAGGTTCGTTTCAACCAATTTATAATAGATAAGTGTACCCACTTTTTTCTTTTTGTTAAACATGGTAATACCTACCATGTTTATTTACCATGTGACAATATCAAATGTAAAGGCAACCCACCTCATTTGACATACACTTGACCTTTAACCTGGCGCGTTATTTTTTATACCCGAGCGCACTTGTGCACAAGGGTATTATAACTTTGTTCACATAACGGTTGTTTGTAGAAGGTAAAACGAATCGAGATAGATATAGACAAATGTATACATAAGTAACCAGAATGAATAGAGAAATCTATTAAGCGGTGACTGTCTGTCCGTTCGGCGGTCCGCCTGTGCACAGGATAACTCGAGTAAAAATTGAGATATCTTAACGAAACTTTGTACGCGCACTTCTTTCGGGCGTAGGATGTAGGGCAAAATCGCACAATAATCACGCCTACCTCCCATATAACGGTAATTTGGAGAAATACGAAATCTTCGATAAATCAGTAAATATTAAAGCTAATTTCATCATAATTATTCAAAATACATGCTTGCAACAATCCTTTACCAAGAAATACGTTTATGATAAAATTTTGAAAAACGGGCGTGGCACCGCCCACTTATGATCACATATATGTATCTCGGTAACCGTTCTACCAATTTGTACCAAACTTGGTATGGCTATTGTGCTTGCCAAATAAAAGCAAAACGTCGAAAATTATTGAATTCAGACTAAAATTTAGGCCGCTTTTCACATAACGGTAAATTTCAGAAATGCTTGAAACTTCAATATTTCGAAATTTAAGGACGCTAAATTACTCAAAACTGATACACCCCGGGCTTACCACGTTGCAGTAGCCTTCGGAAAGGTGAAAATCATATATTTAATACTTGCGCCGGGTATTTAATGTTCGGCTCCGCCCGAACTTAGATTTTTAGTTGTTTGTTTTTCGAACCGTTGAACCGAACCGAAACCCCGGTTCAAAGACTAAAAAACCGCTTTGACGAACCAATCCAAAAGTGCAAAAACGATTAGAACCGCTGAACCGAACCGACAAAATTTTTCATCCGGTTCACGTCCCTGATTTGAGAAGCAATTTCATTAGCAACATGTCGCCTTCAAGAAAACAATGTAACTAACTAACTACTGGAGAACATTTTCCATTTTAATTCCATTGTACATAGATTAACATTTTAACATGCATAAGCTTAGTATTTTTTTATTTTCACAAAATTCGCATGCCAATGCTGAAAAGCTGATCAAAATTTAAAGAAAAATTGAAACTCAATGGCAAGGGAAAGATTGAAAACAAGTTGCCCATTCAAGCAACACATAAGAGTGTGTTAGTGAAAAAGTGTGAGAGTAATGAAAATTGAAAGGGAAAATTGAATGTGTAACGGCCCGATATATCGACCTTAGAATATCGAATCAAAAAATCGATTATCGTGCGATGAAATATCGATATTCGGAAAAATCGATACGATATCGAAAATTCCTAGTTTGGTGCCATATAAATAAACAAGGTTTAAGGCTATTTAAATATGATATATGCAACCCTGTGTTTTAACCAAAGAACTTAGGGCCGGTTGTTCAATGTCTGATTAGCACAAATCGGAGGTAGAAGCTCCGGTTAAGTACAACGGCTGCTTTACCGATCACATGTTACATGCAACATGTCGAAATCGTCGATAGTGTAGTGGTAGTGATAACCAGACATTGAACAACCGGCCCTTAGACTATGTTCAAACAGGCCAATTAGCTGAGGTAATTAAGCTTTAAATTGCGGCATTGAGTTTGGTGTTCACACACACGTCAGCTGCCCAATTAACGATACGAAATCAGCTGTTGGATTACCTACAGTGATGGAAAAGTTGTTACAATCGTACCTTTATTTAGTTTGAAAGTACATTCGGTAAAAACAAACAATTTAAGTACATTTGGAATGTAGCCAAATAGTTTCTTAGGAAATCAGTTCTTATTTTTACTGACACTCAGTGCATTTTCTGGTGCGGGCAACTGGTCTAATAGCTTCCCTCCTTTGTGAAGAGGCATACAAATGATACAGAAGGGTGGTCACAGTAATGCAACTGTAGTTGATTTCGCCAGATAGACGGAAAATATTTCTTTTTAAAACGTTAGATCGAACAACTGGGAGGAAAGTGATTCACCTTTTCTACAACATAGTTTTGTCTCGCACTGCTCGAAGAGATTTTTTTCATAGCCAACAATTTTTTTAATGTGAGTACCGAAAGTGATATGGCATCGATGGGAATTGTTATCCTGCTATTTTTCTGTATATAGAAATACATATTCACTTCTTAGATAGATCTATCTACTTTTACAGGCTAACCTAATATTCACGCACGCCGCCAATTTACTGTCAAAAATTTCTCATGCACATACAACTTGTATGGGACCAACCGAAATTGAACGGCGTGCGTATGAAGCTAACTCAATTTCCAATTTTTGTTCTGCGTGACATTTTGATTTGACGTTTCGCTCAATGAAATCAAATGCAAACGCACGACAGCCAATTTCGGGTGACGCAAAAAAACAAATTCGACGGCGTGTGTACCAAAACGCAAGCCGCGAATATTAGGTTAGCCTGTTAGGTAACGTTTTTCGTAAATTAGGTACAATTTTATAATTCAATTTTCCATCCCTGATGGAATATCAGCTGTAAAACAGAACCAGAAACAAACAGCTGATTGCTCTTTGTTCAATAAACATACCTCCAAGTCAAAATTAAACATATATAGCAGGGTTGCATAGAGAATCTGACAAATTGATTGCCAATTAATTATTAAAAAATGGATTCTATTCATCGTTTCCTTCAAAATATGCAAAATCAAAGAATTTTACTATAAATAAGCACTTGATGAGTGTTTTTTTAATTCTTTTCCACTTTGTTTTCCTTAATTCAGCTATCTCAAAAAACAACTGATAGCTGGCAATGCTGGACATGTTTCCGCAAGGGTTGCAGCATGGGGATTTTCGTTTTTCGTAGCGGAGCTACGAATTACGAATATTCGGGTTCTAGAATAAGGGGGTAAATAATCTAAATAAATCGATTATTATTTCTTGAATATATAAAGGAGACGTTTTACTGCTCAGTAGAGAATGGAATATTATCTGCTGCATGTTCCCGGGTTGGAAACTAATAGATTTTTTATATGTACAAGCCTGCGAAGTTGAACTTTTCTCCTCATCCAATAATTTCTTTTAAATATCTAGGTAAGTTAAATAAAAATACAACCTTGTTTTTTTCTAGCAATGGACAAGGCGAAATAAACAGGTGAAGTAATACACAGCTGTCTCGCTTTATTTTCTGTCATTCGGCTGTATTATAGAAAATTTTAAAAGCAAATTTTCAAATAAGATAGTGTCAAAGCAATGAAATATCTTTCTCCTCGCTCTTATTACTTGACCTGCTATAATTACACCATGGACATAGAGATTTTATTGATGACATGCACGTTATAAATTTCTTTAACATTTCCATGAAAAGCAAAAATTAATCAACTTAAAATTAAATAAAGAAACAAGCAGTATTAGTTGAAAATACCTCTAAAGAGACCATCGGCGTAGCCAGAATGGAATTTAGGCGGGGAGCTCGAGCACCCTCTTCCCCTACCTGGCTACGCCCATGAAAGAGACTGAAGGCTGGTTTTCACTGTCATTTTTTGACGCCAAAATTTGTTAGGCGCGCTGCACTAAATTTTTAATGCACTAAGCACTTCACTAAAACTATTGGGGTAGTTCTAGTGAAATTTGAAATACATTAGCAACTACATATGTGCATAGTGGTAGTGACAAATCGTTTTCTTACCACTATGTACTTAAGCCTGCTGTACAGTTCAATGCGGGCGTGAGCGTGAGCTTTTTATTTTGACCAATATTTTCGTAATTACTTAACTTTTTGCAATTGTTGATACATCAAAAGATAAAGAATCAAAATATCTTTCAGAATTATAGAATAATAACTAGTTTAAAATGCATAATATGCATTTTTTCGAGCTCACACTCAACTGTGTGCGTACGCAAAGCATTCGCATGTGAACGACAAGTTTTGACAGATGTATGTGAACATCCATAAAGCCTGATATACAGTTCAATGCGAGCGTGAGCGTGAGTTTTTTAACCGACTTCCAAAACAGGAGGAGGTTATCCCTTCGTCGGAATATTTTTTTTTTTTTTTATGTATGTTACCGCATAACTTTGCACCACGTCAACCGATTTCAATAATTCTTTTTGCAACGGAAAGGTAGTGTCTCAGAGGTGGTCCATACTAATTTGGTTTAGATCCGATCATTGGATCATGAAATATATAGATATATATATATATTTTTTAAGACGGTTTTTTTTTGCTAAAAATTACTTGTTATTTTGACTAATATCTTCGTTATTACTCAGCTTTTTGCTATAGTTGAGACATGAAAAGATAGAGAATTAAAATATCTTTCAGAATTATAGAATAAATACTAATTTAAAATGCAGATGTCTCGTAGGATTCCCAGAGAGTTTTGCTTTACATAGAAATTTGTGCTCTTTTATTTTCATTTTGACTCACTTCAGTGTTGGTTCCTTTTTTTACGCCGACTCCGAACGGCGATTGTATTTTTATGAGAAGCTGTTTTTCTGGCAGAAATACACTCGGAGGTTTGCCATTGCCTGCCGAGGGACGACCGCTGTTAAGAAAAAACCTTTTTTCTATATTTTTTTTTGCGCTGTTGCTTTTACCAAGGCTTGAACCCAGGTGCTGTTGAGTGAAAGCGCGCACTGCTTACCACTACACCACAGCGGCCGACTGCATACTCAAAAAAAAAATCTGAATAAAAACTTGAAAATCTAGCTGAAACTAAGAAAGATTTTTTATAATTTTTGCACAAAGTTTGAAATGTGGTTTTATATTGTGTTAGTTATATAATGAGCTTTATGAAAAAATAATGAACATTAAATAAACAAAATAAAAACAGCCAAAATCGATCTAAAAATGTCGATGACTCAGCTGATCACAAGTGTAAAAAAATTATTTTTATATTAACGATCTCAAACCAGTTTACAATAGTGGTATTCACCAAATTGTTATCAACAGTCGTTGCTTGAGCTCATCTGCTGTTTTGCCAGTGACATGCCACTTGCCCACTTTGGCGAATACCACTAATGAATTTTAAATGTGCTCTATCGAAATGACATTTTAATATACCTTACGTACATATGTACATATGTACCTTTGTATACAATAAAAGCTTGCATACATGGAAAATACGTTTTTGGATAGGAAATGAAGTTTTTTCAGACCAAGAGGGACGTTTTCTCACGCCGAAAACCTGGCAACACTGGTTGTGAGTGATCGCGAATGGATTATTTGCATCGTTTTTCTCATTTATGAGAGGCCGACATCGGCAATGCTCGGACTTCTCATATTCGAGTGAGAGGAAATTTCTTTGCTTTTTTCGATCGCGAATGAAAAGCAGCGGACATTTTTCTGTTTGCTATCAGTGTTGCCAATTTAGCCGTTTTCCGGCTAGATTTAGCCGGTTGCGATAGCAAACAGCCGGAGAAATTTCGATTTAGCCGGCAGCCGATTTGTTAGCCGTTTTGCAGAAAAAAATTAGCCGTTTTTAGCAGATTTTGCTATTTGTCTTGTTTTCTTAAATTTCAAATATGTATATAGGCTTCCATTTTTACTAAGCGACCCAAAATCTGTTAGAAATGCCTACTAGCCTTATCGTGGAGAAAATTTTCATGTCAGGCAGGGTTGTATGAAATTGGGCCGATTTCGCTTATTTTTATTTTAAACGAAGAAGGGATTTTCTTCATAAAATGTTTGTTATAAATGTCTTAATTTTAAGTGTGAAGTTGTATTCGCAAAGAAATAAATAAGAAAGAAATTAAGAAATTGTTTCACTGTTAAGACACTTAAGATTCGTTTGTGTTTGGATATAGTGCTAAATAACAGAAAAAATATTACATGTAGATATTGTCTTCCCAGATAGCGCATATTCAATTCTGCCTAAATTACAAAACATCATTTTTGCCCATTCCCAAAGGTTTAAAGTAAGGGAAAAATTGATATTTTCAAGCACTATGTACCCATATGTATTTTTTTAAACAAACTTTTTTGCTGAGAACTTATTTAAATTCCAAAAACCGAATGCCAACTTGAATT
>NW_016162453.1:0-7554 GCF_001687245.7 Rhagoletis zephyria | reverse complement strand
GATTTGAAGTTAGTAACTATCATATAGGGGAAATTGTCACCTTTGGTGGTCTTTTTTTTTACATAACTCGCGGTTCAGTTGTGATCTGAAAGTCGTGGCGATGCTTAGAGGTCTCCAAGGAGGCTATACGAAAAACATGTGTTTCTTGTGTCTTTGGGATACCCGATTTAAAGGAAACCAATACGAAACGCATGACTGGCTTGCTCGAGATCCAACGGAGAAAGGACACAACTGCGTAAATGATCCACTGGTGCCAATGGAGAACGTCCTCATGCCCCCTCTCCATATCTATGTAATAACCTAATAAGATATATCTCGATTCCTAGACGTGACCCAGCGAAACGCCGGGCCACGTATAACTTGTTTTTGACCGATATAACATTTCCCGTTGGTTTCATCCCATCCCGATTTTGACTGTCGCATAGTGTTATTAAAAATTATTAACCTTTCCATTTTTTATTTACCTAAATCACCTAATTTACCCACCTAAATTATTTCTGTAAAATACATGACATCCGCATTCGCATCCGCGGCTGTCTAAAATTCCACATTCGCAACATCCCTAATTTGGACTCTTCAGGATATTATGGTGGAAATGGTCGTGTATGTATATGCATTTGAAATTGCATTGTTTTGAATTTACAAATGCACCGAAATATGCAAATACAAGATCATACACACAAGATCCTAAACAGCCCTAATAGGTTTGTTCCACACGAGCCCTCGGGATCCCGCGGGTGCCCAAAACAGCCCAGAAAGCGTTCCTCACGCTAGAAAAATGGGTAATAAAGAGCGAATAAGTTCCACTTTTGCATCGTAAATATCTTCTTCTTTGTGCACGAAACAGTCCGGACTTTTTTCTGGGCACAAATGTGCAAAAGGGCAATTTGAAATAACAGCTGTTGTTGTATAAATCCGAAAGCAAATTTTATAAAAACCAAAGTGGAAAATATCACAGAATTTTCAGAAAATGTAGTTATTTGGTAATCTTATTAGCCATATATAAGATAAATACACCTAAAAGCATTGTTTAGAGCTGATATGTTGATTCCGGGCACGAAATTTGTTTTTTTGCGTTCCTCACGCTCTGGCACTTTTGGCACCTGTTGGCACATTTTTGACACATGTGAGAGAGTAACTTATTTTTACGCTCTAATTACCCGAGCAGCCCGGAAAGCGTGGGAAACAAAGCGAATGTGTTTTCATTTATTTGAGCACAAATGCCATTGATTTTAACATAGTGAAAACAAGCCTTAAGTAATTCAGAACAACTTACCGAAATTCGAAATTTATAAGTCGTAAAACTAAGAAAAATGGAGAAAGGATTTATTTAGGAAAGTTTATGTGGAAGTTTAGTACCTAATACCTACCCAAATTGCTATTTCGTTTATTAAGGAGAAATCCATTGCAGGTTTGTGTGGAAATATTTCCTATCCATACATAAATACATATGTATGTATTGCAATATGTCTAACATATTTTTTCATACAGACATTTAGCCAGAATTGCGTCTTTTCAAATTCAGTGTTAGTAAATTTACCACCAAATACCACTCTGCATTTGTATATCAGCGCGTGCCGAATACAAACATACACATTTTTTAGTATAGGTATAGTATGTATTTGAAACCGGTCTACAAACATACGTGTTGGAGCAAATGCGCCTAAATTAAGGTTTTCTTAATAAAAAAAAGTCTATGTAAATATAGTTTAATTCAAGATGAAACTAAGCTGGAGTATTTGACTTTCTAGGTACATAAATATACGCGGTGTTTTTTTGAAGTTTAATGAGCTTAAGTGCCTTTCATTGCCACTTAATTGCAAACACTTGCATTTCTCATAGGTATGAATGTACCAATGTTGCCATATGAACAGTTTTAATTGTAAATCACAATTTTTAGACAAGCTTGCAGTTTCTTTAAATTACCTTCTAGTACAAATAAGAGTTTTGTAAAAATTTCACATTTGAAAAAATAAATTAAAATATCTCGTTTTGGTTTTTTGGAAGTTAATTTTTAGTGAAAAAGAAACGATGAGGATGCAGGGTTTCCTCTTTTGGATAAAACATGTGGTTAAAAAAACTTCATCAATCAAAAAATCTTTAAGTTTTTGAAAGTTACTTTGTTTGTGGAAAACACAATTTTTTTCTTGGGAATTGTTTTTGAAAAAAAAAAAAATCTAGCAACACTGGTATGTACGAATATATATATAAAGTACGTTAAATGTTATACGCTACATACGTAGCGGGTGCTGCAGCCGAGTAGGTGGAGGCGTGTACTAGGGATGTTGCGAATGTGGAATTTCAGACATCCGCGGATGCGAATATCTAACAGCTAACATCCGCGGACTTTCTCTGCGATTCTCTGCGACTGGTTTGAAAAATGTGTGCTTATAGCGAGCTAAATATGTGGATATGGAATATAAATTATTATTTTCCAGGAATGAAAATTTTGAACAAAATTGTGTTTTCAAAGTGCCGAATCGGATCAGAATATTGCACCCCGTTTTTTATAAGCATTTGAATATCAGATAGTTACGTAATTGTTTTCTAATTAAAGGTCAGACCTATAGCTTTTTAATTATTTGAGCATCGATTCTCTTTATAGCCAGACGTTGACCATTTTTGCTGGAAATCTCTATTGAAGGAGCTTACTCTTTGACTTTAAATCGCAAAGAAGCGGCAGTTTTACCACAGAAGTTCTTAGCCAAGGATCCAATGTATATCCCTATGAAAAAATATTGCTCGACAAGTAAACAAAATTACCGTTTTTTAAATTTTTGCTAAAAATAAATTCCCCAAAGAGCCTCATTTAAAATTATTGAAACCAATATATGTAACACCAAAAGCAGGTCACGAAAATTTGGTTAAGAATTACAGTGCACACTTTCTTCTTTTGTGTCTAGTAGTCTTTTTTAAGATTGGTCCAAAAAAATCTTAAAGAAAGAAACCAAAGCAGGTATTTAAAGCACAGAAAAAAAAAATCATTAAAAGGACTATGTTCTCTTTGACGTACGTCAAAGGTCAAGGTAGAAGTGGGAACCCATTGATATCTCGGTTATAAAGCTTAAGAAATAATAGAGGGATTCATGTAGGGTGGCCAGATGCGCTGATTTAATCAGTACATGTGCTAATTTTTTTCTATTGTACTGATTTTTAAGAGCAAAATCTACTGATTTTNCTGATTTTGTACTGATTTTTACATTTAATAAATGCTTTTGTAAATTGGTGTAATTGACATTGTAATTGAGGTTTACATGTTCAGAACAATGGTTTTTGACAACTCATACGTGTTAGCATTAATTAATTAAACTGGAACCATTATTAAAAAGGTATCAGCTTGCACTTGTTTCGTTTCCTAGGATTTCGCAAAATAACAGACTGTTTGGATTCAACCCAACCCGATTTGCAGGTTTTACAGGATTTACAGGAAAAGCTGGTTTCGCTGATGGTGAGTTAATCATACATTAAGTACACTTAGAAGATGATNTTTGAATATCAGATAGTTACGTAATTGTTTTCTAATTAAAGGTCAGACCTATAGCTTTTTAATTATTTGAGCATCGATTCTCTTTATAGCCAGACGTTGACCATTTTTGCTGGAAATCTCTATTGAAGGAGCTTACTCTTTGACTTTAAATCGCAAAGAAGCGGCAGTTTTACCACAGAAGTTCTTAGCCAAGGATCCAATGTATATCCCTATGAAAAAATATTGCTCGACAAGTAAACAAAATTACCGTTTTTTAAATTTTTGCTAAAAATAAATTCCCCAAAGAGCCTCATNGTTTTAAATTGGTAGCTTAAAATATGCAAACAGATTCTGACTCGAGCTCGTCTTATACTGAAACTGAATGGGCTAAACATTTTTTTTCTCAAGTTTTATAAATTTTACAGTTTGAAACTTCAACTCATATGTCTTTTGTTATAGAATTAACTATATTTTCATAAAAAAATTAAATTAAGTAAGGACAGAAAAAATTTTCAAAACCTGTCAATACATTTTACTACTATTTTCCTGAGCACAGCTGTACATACATACGTAATACCTTTGATTTGTTTTAAAGTAATGAATTTTTATATTGATAATACTATATGTATTTAAAAGTCTATTAGTTATTTTTTGTTAAATTAATGCGCTGTTATTTGGTTGTTATATTGTTAATAATAAAAAATACGCTTAAAAATGAGCTGATTTTTATGACTTTGTACTGATTTTTGATCCCAACTGTACTGATTATGTCACTATAATATCTGGCCACCCTAGATTCATGAAAAGTCGCAAAGTTTTTGCAAATGTCGCATTTGTCGCACAATTTGCCACTTTGCGACACAGCTGATTACTTTTGTATGGAAACTTTCTTGCGACGTTGCCATATTATTTGAGGCCGCAATCATTGCAAAGACAAAGTCGCGAAACACATGTTTTTTTATTGTCTTCAATTACTTCTTGAAAAAGTATATGAGTTAAATCTGCTTCGAAATATCATTGTAAAAACTTTTATTTTTCTCTAACGCACGGCATTTTTAAAAAATGTTACATTTGCAATCCGGAGTTGCGATAGGTCGTTCATAAAACTTTGTTCGCAACATNTACTGAAACTGAATGGGCTAAACATTTTTTTTCTCAAGTTTTATAAATTTTACAGTTTGAAACTTCAACTCATATGTCTTTTGTTATAGAATTAACTATATTTTCATAAAAAAATTAAATTAAGTAAGGACAGAAAAAATTTTCAAAACCTGTCAATACATTTTACTACTATTTTCCTGAGCACAGCTGTACATACATACGTAATACCTTTGATTTGTTTTAAATTAATGAATTTTTATATTGATAATACTATATGTATTTAAAAGTCTATTAGTTATTTTTTGTTAAATTAATGCGCTGTTATTTGGTTGTTATATTGTTAATAATAAAAAATACGCTTAAAAATGAGCTGATTTTTATGACTTTGTACTGATTTTTGATCCCAACTGTACTGATTATGTCACTATAATATCTGGCCACCCTAGATTCATGAAAAGTCGCAAAGTTTTTGCAAATGTCGCATTTGTCGCACAATTTGCCACTTTGCGACACAGCTGATTACTTTTGTATGGAAACTTTCTTGCGACGTTGCCATATTATTTGAGGCCGCAATCATTGCAAAGACAAAGTCGCGAAACACATGTTTTTTTATTGTCTTCAATTACTTCTTGAAAAAGTATATGAGTTAAATCTGCTTCGAAATATCATTGTAAAAACTTTTATTTTTCTCTAACGCACGGCATTTTTAAAAAATGTTACATTTGCAATCCGGAGTTGCGATAGGTCGTTCATAAAACTTTGTTCGCAACATTGCCATTTCCCCAAAAATGCCACTTTGCGACGTCTTGTGAATGGCACTAATATGTTTAAAGACATGTTTATCAAAGTTGATAAATATGACATTTGACCACTTTTGTTACACAAATACCCCCACGACCCCAATTTGTCATTTTGTTTGCCATATATACGTTCTATCGGTGCACTTGCACAACATTCGCATTCGCAAAAGCTCCGCATTGATTACTGCGAATGCGAAAGCGAATGCGAATATTAAAACTAATGCGGAAGCCCCGCGGTTGCGAATATTCGCAACAACCCTGGTGTGTACTACCACTCCGTAGGAAAAAGATTCGATCTCTGGTCAGAATTCTGTTCAGTGTTGCCGTTTTGATCCAAATGGATCAAAATGATACGTTCTTCATAGAATTTTTAAAAGATACTTTTATTTTTAGCTTAGTATAAATTGTGATACATTTGTATAATTCTTCATATAGTCCCTTTGAATAAAGGATTTGTTTGAATTCCATTAATTTTGTTTAATATATACTGGAATTTCAATGAAACCATGGTTTATTTTGAATATTTGGGAATATTTCTTCAAAGATTTCAAAGATTTTTCTTTGGCAAGAATTTTATGTGAATATCCATTTATTTCATTTTTAATATTTATGTGGCAATAAAAAGTTAATTCATTGTCTGTTGTGTAGATCAGTGGAATCTTCTTTATATATTTAATTCAATTTGTATACAAAAACGCATTTCAGCACTACCAGACTACTTGGGTACTGTTTAGTACGTTGCCGAACTATTTCGAGGTATTGCGTCCAAAGGGGTGACCCGATTCTAAAAAAAATTTGCACACACTTGTAGCCAATTGTTTAAACATTATTTTAATACCCACTTTTGTAATTTTTGATCACTAATTTATTTACAAATTGGGTTAGAAATATGCCCTTTTTTATAAAATTCGGAAATTAGCATTACATTTATCACTCCTATTCTCCTTAAAGCAGCCACTTCACCAATATATTTTTATATTCTCCTTCACTTTACACTTTTCTCGATGAGTTATAACTTTCTTTATGACCAATTAATCACAATTTATTAAATAAAAACACCTTCAAAATTATGCGTCTGACTTTGGTTGCATATGTAAATTAAATGGCGGAGTTCAGCTGTTCAAAATATGCAAAAGAATGAGAGACAAAAGAAGATAAGATATAACCCAGTAAGCATTAAAAATATACAAAGGTGTTCTCTGCAAAAGGTGTTCAGCTCCTTTTCTTCGCAAAACAGAAAGAGAATTCTACTTTGTGAGGGTTATAATCCCTAAGTGCGGCCGAAGGCCGCCTACGCAGAAAAGTGTTCTCTGCAAACGGTGTTCAGCTCCTTTTCTTCGCAAAATATAAAGAGAATTCTACTTTGGGTTATAATACCTAAATAAGTGCGGCCGAAGGCCACCTACGCAGAAAGGTGTTCAGCTCCCCTTCTTTCGCCTGATAACCACCTTGGGATAATTTCTTTTATTTAAAAACCCCACAGATTCTGTTAGTTGGGTTATATTCCACTTCAAACTGCTCAATTTCCCTCGTTAAATGCTGTTTTCACCCATTTTCAAACGGTTCCTTAGGGGTCTGTGAGAGACCCCGAAGGGGGGAGGGGGGCGGCGGGGGGGTACGACTTTTCATAAAGTGGGGGCCGTCCCCTCCGTAAGTGGGCCACGCCGCCGCCCCCTCCGCCCCACCCCAAAAACGACCTGCAAATAACTAAACATTTCCCGACTACTTACTTTAATTACTTACTTACTACCTTTTCACAAAAGGGGATAAAATTGGTACATATGTACGGTGACCATCCGTTCTGTTTTTTGCAGGACCGTACTGTTTTTCAAAGTTCGGTCCTGCGTAGTTTTTCAAACCTGAAAAACCTGAAAATGTACTGAGTTTTTCCAAGTGTCCTGCATTTGTCCCGCATTTTATTATTTATTTTAAAATTATCGGACAATGGATGGATTTTTAAAAAAAATTGGTTTTTGGTACTTTTCGTAGCTTTTCTTCAATATCTCATCAAGAAATCTCCCAATCAACGAAAGCGACTTACAGCTCGAAGGGTATTGATGTGCCTCTTACTATATAATTTGTGGCGACTTCAATGAAAATTATTACAGGCGACCATTTGCATTTTGTCGTCAAAGTCGAAAAAAGAGATTTTCAATCAAATACGCATTTTCATTTGATTATTTTTTT
>NW_016162452.1:30515-43045 GCF_001687245.7 Rhagoletis zephyria | reverse complement strand
ATTATTTCGTATGCACAGTTTCCATATGCACAATTTCAGGGTGCCGCTTCTAGTTGCTATCCGCCTGGTTCGTTTTCGCCGATAAAGATCTAGTACGGAACTAGAAATGTATTCACTAGTTCGCGATTTCCCTGCAGGGTATGTATGTAATTGCATTAGTATATTATTTTGTGTGAACACAATACATACACACACACATATGTGTATTTTTATTTTAGTTGTTCCATTCAGTTGATTTCGATGTGATTTCGGCATTCATTGAAAACTTTTATTGCAGGCGGCTGGAATATTAATATTGAATTGAATAGTAAATATATTTCAGTATATGGCATGTCCATAAGTAGATCCGAGTTCGTTCCGGTATAAGTATAGTGTATCTTTTTTTTTTTAGTAGATATGGTTAATTGACCTAAATTTAAATACAGATTCGTTGTCTTGTGACAACAACAACTTCCTCTTAATGGTTAATGTAGTGGTTCTATTATGATTCATAATTTTTTTTTTTTTTGGAAAAAGATATCACTGATTCCATAGAAGACATTTCGTTAACTAAAAGACAAAAATCTTCTTCATTAATGTCTTTGGATTTCAGAAATATATTTATTTACAATTAAAGCTTTCGCATTTTCAATTGACACTTTCGCATTTACAACCGGAAATGGTGTAGCGCAATACAGAGTATTCTTTGGGCCATATTTTGGTTTGGGGCGGCTAAAATACATGTCGCGAGCTACTTCGCCGATACGCGAAAAAACAGTCACGAATGAATTATTTGCGCTGACGAGACATGTTCTAATGTGGAAGAATCTTTGAAATTGGCATTTTATTCTAATAGAAATCAATGGGCTACAAAACAGCATACTCAGAATATTTCTAGCGAATCTAGTTTAAAAATCTCGAAATTTTAGTGAAAGTTTGTTGAATTTTTGTTGCAAGTTAGAAGTGGATGTAGTTTGGGCTTCGGGTCATTGTCCGAAAATTGGGCTACTGAAGAGTTAGACAGGGCGGCTTCTCAATTGCCTAACAAGGAAGGCATCTTCTTCCCAGAAGCAACTTTTTTTAACCATCTTCATAAATCGGAAAATATTTGGCGACAGGCTTCAGGCTCCAATCCATTTTCTAGGTAATACGCTTAGACTCTCTAACACACTATAATATATATATATACAACCGATTCTCCATGATTTAAGTCCATTCTTTTAAGTGTCATTTCATTTTAGCAGAAATCTCTAAATAAATTCGCCAAATTTACACACGAAGCATTAAACGGCAACATGCTCAATTTGTCATTTCCGATATCAGCTCTAAAAATGTATACAAAATTTCGAGCTGTGATATTCTAGTCGATTTATTTCAATGCGATTTGATTTTGTTATTCATTCCTGTCGCTTCTCATTGGTCGTTGTGGTGGTTGTAAATACGAGTACCAATGTCAGCATCGAATGTCACGCAGACATACATATGTATGTACAAATATACCTGACGGTAAATGCATCTGTTTTTATTGAGTATGCATATAAATTGCTTTGTAAGTATGCATGTATGTATTTGTATAGCGAGCACACACACCTACATACGTATATGCTTATGGTTGGCCTCCATCAATGCCATTCAATTCAAGTTAAGCGGATTTCAACTTTAGCGTTCAGTTTCCATTTTCAATCTTCTCCCTCTCACTTACTACATACTCTACCCTGATGGCTTTGTTGTTTTTTGTAGTGGTTACCGTTGCACCATGCCACATTGTCGCATATTGTTGGCATTGATTGGTATTTATAATTTCCGCAACGATTGAGTTTTTTTCCCCACCGTTGCATTCATTTCATTGCATTCGAGGTGAGTACTATTTCGCCCAACTTTCCAACTGGTTGCTGAATATACATATATTTAGGTAAGTATTTGTATTTATATCTCTGTATTGTTATTTTGTACATCCGACGGCAGCAGCAAGGAGGCAAGCAAATAAATCAGCATCGCTGGCAACATCCCGTCGCTGGGTATTTTCTCACTACTAGAGAAATAAAATTATGAGGGCGTAAGTGTAGCGACAGTAGTCAGTTGAATATATAATGCCATTTCTGCCTTCGAAGGTCATTAATTCATAACCAGTTATTTGGGGTTGACAAATAAACGCAACTTTGCTATCCAAATAACCCTTAAAATTTTTTTAACATTTTTTTGCATAAATATTAAATATGTATTTCACCCCAAATACGATGGAATATTTTTTATGAGAAGTAAAATGATCAACAATCCAATCCGCATGATGAATTGTCATTTGAATAAAATCAGCTGAATGAGATGCAAGTCTCGGTCATTTGGCCCAGGCCAGGCTGGGAATGTCAACAAAATGTGGCTTCAACAATAGCTTTATTGTGTGCTTTCATTGTTCACCAGAGTACAATGTCGTGCAGACGGAAAGCGGTGGCTGCTCAGATTTTTATTTAGCAACTTGTAGCTCAGTTGGTTGGTAATGAATAAATGAATGAAATATGACCGCAAGCGTAATACTAATATAGAGTTGGTGCATTCACCTTTAATTTCGCAAATTTTAATACTGGTACAAATTTCAATACTGGTTTATGCAGATATATGGTTCCGAGTCTGAACTTCTGAGGACAGAAGAATTAAAATATAAGAGTTTGAGGATATTTTAATCAAAATTGCAAAAGGCACAGTTTTGTCATATATTTTAGGCGAATTTTCAAAAAAAAAAAAAAATCATACACAGTATTTTAAAGTGCCAGTGATCTTACTTTGAATGCTGTTGAGTTTGCTCCAATACCTTTTTTTCCTCCAGATAGTGATATTTTTTTTTAATTCAAACTCAACGGCTTTCGAAATAAGAAAAGCTAGACCAAACTACTTATATATATATATTTTTTTTTTTGTATGTATGTTACCGCATAACTTTGGACCACGTCAATCGATGGCGATAATTTTTTTTTTCTATCGGAAAGGTTTTTTAGTTCAAAATAATAGGAAAAATTTGTCGAAATACTTTAAAGCAGAAAATTTTTAGTTTTTATATTTTATTCTTCTCATTTATTAGTATTGTAACCGCTTTAATGAATTTGGCTGAGTCCAAAACAGTAGACTAGAAGAGCCAAATGACGCCAATGGGAAATGCCAAGTGAAGCCAAGTCCTTCTCCACCTGGTCTCTTTAAAGTAGAAGAGACCTTCCTTCCTTCCTCTATTACCAGCATATTTTGGGTATTAAAAAATTAATAAAATAAAAATAAATGGGTTTTCGTAGGCTTTTAAAAATTTTGTCGTAATTTTTTTAGACCATTCACAATTTTTTGGAAACTTTTCCAGATTTTATTTTGGGATTTTTCAGAATTCTGCGTTTTTGTAGTCGAGGACCGTTCGCAATTTTTTGTTTACTATTTGGGATCCTTTGAATTTTATTCAGGATAGATCATGTTTTATTTTATGGGACAGTTGGGGCCATTTTGGGACCTTTTCGAGAATTTTTGGGACGGTTTAGATTTTTTTTTTTGGTAATATTGTGGATTATTTTTTATTATTTTTTTTTTTAAATATTCCGGGACATTTCAAGATTTTTTTTTGGATTTTTGAAATTTCTCGAGATATTTCAGGAAATTTTTTGTATTTTTTCGGAACCGTTCAGAATTTTTTCTGGATTTTGGGTTTTTTTTCGGAGCCTTTTCGACAATTTTTTGAAAACTTAAAGCTAACTTTCGTTTCTTAGTTTTTCCGACCTTTCGGAAACTTCCAGTGAGTTTTCGAGAACGCTTTCGGAGACTTTTCAGAGTATTTTCTTGTTTGATTTAATTTTTTGGTATTTTTCGAGAGTTTCTGGAATATTTCGGAACCATTCAGAATTTTTTGGAATTATGTGTGTGGTGATTTTCGGAATATTACGAAACTTTTTATTATGCATACATATGCGTTTTTTTTATTGTCGGACCTTTCGGTGTTTTTCGTAGTACTTTTTTGGAATTTTCGGGTTTTTGAGATTTTTCGTAAAGATATCGTAGTTTTTTTTTTCTAACTGTAAGGCTTTTTTAGAATATATAAATCTAAAAGTACATTTCATTTTTAAATTTGCTTAAAAAGCAAAAATAGCAGCATTTTCTGTACAAAATAGTAAAGGCCAAGCGCTAACTAAAGTTTACTGATTTCTATTATAAAATGCATTCTCTGTACGGTCTGCGTTTTAAATTGAACTCTCACTTGCAAATATGTTTCAGGAAGCTAATTGAAATTCAAACTAATTGCTTGAACTCTCCAAGCTGCCGTTAAGTGGGCAACTCATTATGCATTCACCACAAGGCGCTTATGCTGCACAATATACTTACAGTGGCGGTGAAAAGTGGATGAATGGTGTTTTGTGTTTAATATTTACAATGTTTTTGAAGCCAAAATGTTTTTTTGATATTTTTTCATAAAAATCATATAAATCACACTTTCAAACTTTATATAGAATTTAAAAAAAAATCCACAAATTTTTATCTAAATTTCAAGCCTTTTAACCAGAATTTTTATAAATTCTTTGGGTATGCAGGTTCTGAGCGGCTAGAAAATGGTGTTGATTTTTGCTGACGGCTTTTGCGGTTTTATTTTTCATATAAATAGCGAGATTTAGGAAAACTGGCGTTGACTTTTTTTACTTTTTTCGCAAACGGTCTTGCGCCTATTTTTCCACAAGAAATTCATGTTTATATAGAAAAGTGTGCAAAACGCCGTCAACAAAAAAAAATTATTGAAAATCAATGGGAGTTTTTAGCCGTTCAAAACTTGCACTTATTTTACTAAAATTTTAAAAGCCAGTCAGCTGCACATTGAAAAAATTTATAAAAATTCTGATCAGAAAGCTTGAAATTTAGATACAAATTTGTGGAATTTTTCTAAATTCTGTCTAAAGTTTGAAAGTGTGATTTATATGGGTTTTGTTAAAGCATGAACGATATTTTTATAAAAAAAAATATCAAAAAATGTTTAGCTTGAAAACATTGTAAATATTAAAAACGAAATACCATTCATCCATTTTTGACCGCCACTGTACATACATATATGTATGTATGTATGCATATACCTTTTGTAGCTTTTCTTTTCTGATGTAGAAAGGCGAGCATCCAAAAAAAGAGGAAATATATTCAAAACGCTCAGACCGCGTAAATAACTGTTATGCAGCCGTATACCTACCAGTAGTTAATATCTACCCCATAGTTGCCGGATAATTTCATTTAATCTTTTCATTTGTTTTCCTTTCTTATTGCTCCAGCATAGATAACCACTTCATGAATATTTCACTGCAATTATGCCAACCGCTATGGCTGGAACTGTGTGCGCAAACACATAAACACACTTTCGTTTATTTTCTATCGCCTACTTACACAATTAAAAAATTAATTTTATTCGACCAGTCCCTTTGGTACATGCATGCAAAAAAGTGGAATTATAAATTAAATTCAAATACTATACTTTTATGGTGGATTATTGGATAAAAGATTTTTAACTGACGCATTCATTGTTCAGAAAAGTTTTTGTTCTATTTAAGGACGGAAGAAAGGGCTTTATCATGCCAACAGGAAAACATGCCGCTGGACATTGCCCGCAAGGTGCCATCACTATTTGGGGAAATTACAAATATCCGTAAAAAAAACTTCAGCCTACACGAAGAAACCTCTGGTATCGTGTTAAGGCACAAGATTCCAGAAAAGGTACTCCACGCAGAGGTTAATCTCCACCCAGCTCATTCCTACTCTCCGAAGGCACCATTCAACACATCGGTCTCTGTCAGCTATGGAATCAAATTTCTGGGTATCAACATACCGCCACTGAGGATATTATCAGATTTAAGCAAGCCGCCGCAGAGTAAGAAGATGCTGCCTACAAGGGTCCGCTTCTTCTGGAGCAACAACAGCTATGCGAGAGCGTTATCTAGGGTTAAAAAGCGACAAGAGACGTATTATAAAAAAAAACTCTAATAACTCAATAATTTTTGAGTAAAAAAATTATTAAGGCCAGATTATCAGTGCAGGATTAAATCCGACTGTGGTTTAAACTTAGTTTAAACTATAAAATGTTAGCCTGCTGTTAACTATGAACGCAGTTAAAGTGATCTAAGTTTAAGCTGCCACTGAAAAACTGGCCCTTAGATACTGTAAAGAAAATATTTCATTTCTTTAGGCAAATACTCAAAGTTTATTTCCAGTCTTCAATGCTTGCACAACACAAATCGCTGCACCTTAATTCATACAATTTTAAATATAATCGCGCAGCTACTACATACATACATATAGTACATATATATTTCGACAAATCCCACCTCGAAAACATAAATGTCAATAAAGATTTAAGAGTGCGAAAGTTTTATTCTCTACTTTCTTATTGCAATTTTCGCTGCAGCTTGCCGTGCCAGACTGTCGCTGCCAGCCTGCAAATTGCACTTGATGCTGGCGTCATAAGTATGTATGCATATGCATATATGTATAAAAGTATGTGTGTGCATACGTAAGAGGTGCAATTGTGGAAATGTTAGCGGTAAATGTAGCATCGTCGTGAAAATATGTCGAGTGTACGCACTTAACCAAAGATACAATGTATTTATTTATGTTCGCATACATACATACATATACAAACATTCTTTAGTATACTTATATATGTACATATGTGTAGTTGTACGTATATGCGAGGTTATGCAGACGAAGGTTTATATAAACACCCACACATATTTACTTTTGCACTTATAATAACTGCCAAGGTACATTAGACCGTACCGAAACAAAAAGTTCGTTGAGTCTAAATTATTTTTGCAAAGTAATTTTGGAAAACAAACTTTTTTTGTACGAACTTTTTATATTTATTCGGCATTTTCGATGATCTAGTCTCGAGGAGATATTTTTTTTGCGCCCAAGTTCATTGATCTAAAGTACCCCGTTCTAGTACTTACCCACCAGATGTTAGTTCCCAACATCCTAATGTACCATCCTAATGACAGTAAACTGACGTTCACCAAAAATAATTACAGTTTCGCTAAGGAAGTACTCGAATATATTTTATTGCCGAATGTAGGTGTCACCAGAAACTGCAAAATGCAAGCCCTAAATTAGGTTAAAAAAATAATTCTTTTCGAAATTGCCTTCCAAAAATACTTTAGCCTCAGGAGTGTGCTTCGAACTTTTTTTGTGCTTGTAAGGTGATACGGTCTAATGTACATACATACATATGCATGAATATGCACTGTAACTTTGTGCAGTATGCAGAGGCACATATGTAAGTGTAGTAAACTGACTTTTCCTTTCAAGGATTTATTTTTGTTAATTTTTCTTTCGCATTATTTTCCTCATTCCTCATAAAGTTCTTAACATGCCTATCCATGTGCTCATTCAGTCTACTTTGTAATTTCTTGAATGTACGTACATACATATATAAGTATCTGCATGCAGCTGCATGCGGTAAATGCTTGTGTGCGCAATTTTACTAGGCCACTCTTCAAGCAAGTGTACGCAGCGGCATATGTATGTACATAAATGCACAGATAAAGCCTTAAAGCGCGTGAATGGTCATCTATTTTCATGCACTGGTTTTCATTTCTTGCAAAATATATGTGTTTGTTTCCACAGAGTGGTCTACGAGTTCCACACAATGTATTTAAATATTTAAGATTTTAGCTAGAATTGTTATTTTCCTTTAGCATTCGTAAATTATCAACTTGAACGGCCCTTGCAGAACTGAGCGGCCGCGATAAGTCGAATTCTTTCAATTATTTTTTGTGAAATTTAATACACTCGGAGGTTTGGCATTGCCTGCCGAGAGGCAACTGCTATAAGATAAAACTTTTTCTAATTTGGATGTTGCTCGGACCAGGGATTGAACGCAGGTCCTGCGCAGTGGTAGTACGCACCTCTAGTCAACTGCATTTCAGAGGTCGGCGAACAGTTTGAAAATTCGAGTTTTTTTCATACTTTATGTTTTTAAGCTACACATCCCCTAAATTTTGTGCGATATATCTAAATTATGTACATATCTTAAGGATACATATTAATACACTGAATTCCCATAAGAATGCAAAAATGTATGCAATACATAATATTCTCATTGGGAAATAAATATGTAAGCCATAAATACCAAGTTTCACTAAAGCAACGCCAAATATTCAAATGTATGTATGTATATACAATGCGCATAAAAATGTTTTAAAAATTGGCTCGTAAGCGTTAAAGAGCACCCCCTGCATTGCTGTCTCACTAACTGGCTGGCTGGCTGGCTACATGGATAACACGACGACGACTGATGCCTGGTGGCAATTTTGTTATTTGGCTTATTTTAAGTTCGTTTCATTGCGCATACAAATGACTGTTAGTTGTCTCATATACATATATATAGCCGTGTATGTTTGTATGTGTGCGAGTGTCTCCATGCAGTTATTGCTCTTGCGAAGTGAGTTTGGAAATTCATGTAAATTGATTTATGTTGGCAAACAAGTTAGATTGAATGTGAATACAACAAAAAAAAAAAAAAAAAAAAAAAAAAAAAAAAAAAAAAAAAAAAAAAAAAAAAAAAAAAAAAAAAANGCCAAAAGTGCTGAGCTGAGCGCAAAAGCGTAAGCGTAACTGGGGTATAGTGGAGAAAGAGAAAAACTTTATTGAATATGCAAGTAAAAGTAAGATTGCAAATGTGAAAAAAGGGAGAGAAACAAAAAAAAATACAATAAACGAGAACACACATTATTTTTACTTGTTGTGGCCAAGGGCAAAGAAATGCAGCAAAGGTGCAAGTGTGTGTGTTTTGCGTTACATTTTCCTTGAGACGACAGCATGATTTCGAAGTACTACCTAGTTTAAAATTTAATCAAATAAATTTTAATGATAAAATCATTCAACGAACGAACTGTTACATTGATTAATTACGTAAGTAGATTAATGATTGATGAGGTTGTTGAGCTGAGTTGAGCTCCTCCTCTTTCCTTTGGTATGTATATTCTAAGTTATCTGAAAAACTCTCTAATTAATTTAATTGAATTAATTTAGTTGCACTACCAGAATATTAAAAGAGTTTACAACTAAGTATGCAGGTGGAGAAAAGCACGAGTATATAAAGCGAATGAATGCAAAGCAAAATGCGCTTGATAGCGCGCGGCTAAGCGCCACTTAATCAAATAGGATTCCCGCTAGGTTTGTTTACAAATACCAAAGGCAGAAAGCGATGGCCGTGTAAAATAGCTTCTAGCACCTTTTTAGAGTACCGCACTTAGCAGCTCATTTATATAAACGAATTGTAAATTTGTTTTTTTATGCCATCTTTCCCTTCGTATGTAGCTACTAGTGAAAAATGAAACAAAGTGTAAAGCCTATGTATGGGGATTAGGGTGGTAAAAAAAAAACATTTTAAGTCGGATCGGTTTAAGGGATCAATAAAAATGTTTAGTATTAAAAAGTGGTTAAATAAACAATTGGATTTTATTGGTGGGAGTCTCCTGAGCCGAACCAGAGTTTTCCGATCGAGAAATATACCTAAATATTTTTTGATTTCAAAATAAAAAAGGGGTATAATTGTTTGGTATAGAACCATCCTAAGGGTTGGCGGCATTAAAATTCCGACTTTACTTTTTTTTGGACCATCCTAATGGGGATGTGAAACATTTCGTATGGAAAATAAGATTTTGTTTTAATTTTCACTTGCAAAGTGATGTTTGCTTATTTATATCATTAGTATAATAAATAGCTGTCAAATCTCTTTCTTTCCAGTGCCTCCTGTTTATCAAATTACCATATTTTGACCAGTGTTTATGTATTTTGCTTAATAGTTTGCTCATATATTCAAAGTCAAATTATTTTTGTTGCTATTAAATTTTGGTAATTTTTTTAGAAAAATATATTTCATTCCTTAATAAAACCTTGTAAATCCAAGTTTCAGGCTTTGTGCAATATTTAAAAAAATTCGACAAACTTTTTTAAAAATTTCTATCTTTTTTAATTAGATTTCCTAAAAATATAATTCCGAGTATGCGGTCTTGTAACCCATTGAATTTTAGTAGAACAAATTACAAGTTTCAAATGGCAAAAAATTACGATTCATTTTTTTAGATTTTTATTGTCTTATTTGCTTCCATAAACGAATACAATTTATTTTTCTATGGAAAAGCAAACATAACATTCTCATTACAAAAAGGTGCAATGCTTTCGCATGTCGTTCAGTTAAGAAACAAAGTAAGTTGGTAGTAGAATGTTCTTTTATTTTTGGAAAACATAATTGAAATTTTCATACCCACAAAGAAAAGGGAATATCATACCTTTACTATATTTTTTTATTAATTAATAATTCACTGCAAAATAGAGCCTCAAGTTTAAGGTAGGTACTTCGAGTATATGAATGTAAATTAAGGTGGTCAAAAAAATGCATATCAAAAAGTGAAGTCGGAATTTTAATACTCTCACCCTCTAGGATCTTTCTATACCAGAAACTTATACCCTCGTTTTTTTGATAAAAAAATATTTAGAATTAACTCAAAGTGCTCAAAATTTTACATGTATTTTATATGGGAAAAAACAAGTTTCGTAGAATTCTTTTAAAATCAATATTTTTTTTTATTCGAAATCTTTGATTCTCTTCAGGAGACTTCCTTATTTTACTTATTTTTTACAGGACCCCTAAAAACCTCAACAAGTGCAACCCATAATAATCGCTAGTATTAAAACTGGTATAGTAAACAATTCGGTGTTATTATTTGCAGTCTTCTGAATACTAATTTTCAAGAAATCTCTACAATTTTTATGAAAACTTTGAGCGCTTTGAGCGGCCTGTAAATATTTAATTTTTAATTTTTTTTTTACCACCCTAATACATTCTACATTGCTGCTTCCACTTTTCATCATAATCCAATATGGGTAAATATATTTACATATACATACATTTGTATGTTATGTATGTATATACAACTTACTTACATACATATGCGTTCATTTACTCGAGCATTCGTTAGTTCATATTCCTGTTGTGGCATTTTTGTTCATTTATCCATGCATTCAAGGCAAGTAAGCGCCTTTAGGCATATTTCCGGTCAACGCCAGCTTGGCTACAGACGCACAGGCATAGTACAATGAAACGAATACGACTATTAAATGGCAAACTCTCTGACTGAGTAAATATAGACATTTGGTATGCTTGTGAACACAATGTGAAAATTTAAAGTGAAAGCAAGAAAACTTACTTGCCATGTTTTTATTTTGTAGTTTGCTGCAAGCTTAAAAAAGAAAGAAAGTAAAAAAGAATTTTTTTTAGACTTTTCCAAATTTCTACGTGAATTTTTACTCAACGCCTTTAAATAATTGTACTCAGCACTCAAGAACAATTAACTGTACTGAAACTATTTCGCTCCCACTACAGAACAATGTGTAATCGTTGAAGTCGTAAAGTAGGAAATGTCTAAATATTAACAAAAAAAAAATAAAAATAAAATTGGTAACCCCAGCCATGCACAATTTAGTAGATACATTTCGCATTGCACCTCTTGTAGTGTAACAACAATTTGGAAGTTAATAAAAGTACGTGACAAATCTTTCTGCACTCCATTTAACTCACCTTTTGCCTGTGCCAAACTTGTTTAACGCCTATTTATTTCTACTCAAATTGAACTTACGTGACTCATAAGAAGAGCATATTCAATTCAAAGTTAAGCTTTCACACGCGTATAAAAAGTAAAAGAGAAATTTCCTTGTGGAAAATTTTGTGCTGAAATCGGTAAAATACTTCCAATAAACATGAAAGGAAATTCTAATCAGATACAAAAAAGAAGCAGAAAATTCTAATCATGTATGCATGTAACTTTCTTTTCGCATCCTATTCTTAGCATGCTCGGGTTGGTATAGGTACACATACATACATATGTACTACATATATTCACATATGCCTACGTATATAGCAGTATGTGTTTAAATATATACTTACTTATAGCCGTACGTGCTTTTCAAGCAACAGGCAAACTTCAATAGTATTTTATATTGCCTTTTATGTCGACTTCTATGCTAATGCATCTCTCTTAAAATATGTATATACATACATACATATAGTACTATATATGTATCTGGTAACTTTGTCAATTGCAAAAGTTTATTCGGCGTTTGATTTTCGTTCTTGATCACAAGTATTATTTTTTTATTATTATTTATCCCCACGGTTGCCTTCCCCCCGCAGTCCACATGACGTACGAAACTTTTTTTTTCTTCATTTTTGCGCCAAAGTCACGAGGTCGAGATCTGGCTTCATCGGTTGATTACGCTGGAGGGACGCTAAAATTACACAATAAATGCCGAGACGCTTAAACTTAATTTTGGGTCGAAGATTACGGATCTGTTTGCCGTTTTTCTAGATAATTTCAGAGCTCAATCAAGTTAGCGGCGCTAAAATGAAAAAAATGAAGAAAAAATTTGTTCGTATTATTGTGCTCATTGAGTGCTATTTTCGGCCACTTTTCGTTTTTTTTGTGCTCCGACCATTTGGTAAATAATTAAGACTTTGCTAAGTTAACCGTAACTTAGCAAAACTTTCATTCAATGAA
>NW_016162452.1:0-28816 GCF_001687245.7 Rhagoletis zephyria | reverse complement strand
AAAGTAAGTTGGTAGTAGAATGTTCTTTTATTTTTGGAAAACATAATTGAAATTTTCATACCCACAAAGAAAAGGGAATATCATACCTTTACTATATTTTTTTATTAATTAATAATTCACTGCAAAATAGAGCCTCAAGTTTAAGGTAGGTACTTCGAGTATATGAATGTAAATTAAGGTGGTCAAAAAAATGCATATCAAAAAGTGAAGTCGGAATTTTAATACTCTCACCCTCTAGGATCTTTCTATACCAGAAACTTATACCCTCGTTTTTTTGATAAAAAAATATTTAGAATTAACTCAAAGTGCTCAAAATTTTACATGTATTTTATATGGGAAAAAACAAGTTTCGTAGAATTCTTTTAAAATCAATATTTTTTTTTATTCGAAATCTTTGATTCTCTTCAGGAGACTTCCTTATTTTACTTATTTTTTACAGGACCCCTAAAAACCTCAACAAGTGCAACCCATAATAATCGCTAGTATTAAAACTGGTATAGTAAACAATTCGGTGTTATTATTTGCAGTCTTCTGAATACTAATTTTCAAGAAATCTCTACAATTTTTATGAAAACTTTGAGCGCTTTGAGCGGCCTGTAAATATTTAATTTTTAATTTTTTTTTTTACCACCCTAATACATTCTACATTGCTGCTTCCACTTTTCATCATAATCCAATATGGGTAAATATATTTACATATACATACATTTGTATGTTATGTATGTATATACAACAAATGTAAAAAGGGAATTTTTTCCAACTTTTTCGAAATTTTTAATTGAATTTTTACTAAACGCCTTTAAACAATTGTACTCAGCACTCAAGAACAATTAACTGTACTAAAACTATTTCAATCCCACTGCAGAATAATGTGTTGAAGTCGTAAAGTAGTAAATGTCTGAATATTAAAAGAAAATAATAAAAATAAAATTGGTAACCCCAGCCATTCACAATTTAGTAGATAAACTTCGCATTGCACCTCTTGTGAGTCAGAACAATTTGGAAGTTAATAAAAGTACGTGACAAATCTTTCTGCACTCCATTTAATTCACCTTTTGCCTGTGCCAAACTTGTTTAACGCCTATTTATTTCTACTCAAATTGAGCTTACGTGACTCATAAGAAGAGCATATTCAATTCAAAGTTGAGCTTTCACACGCGCATAAAAAGTAAAAGAGAAATTTCCTTATGGAAAATTTCGTGCTGAAATCGGCAAAATACTTCCAATAAACATGAAAGGAAATTCGAATCAGCTACAAAAAAGAAGCAGAAAATTCTAATCATGTATGCATGTAACTTTCTTCTCGCATCCTATCCTTAGCATGCTCGGGTTGGTATAGGTTCACATACATACATATGTACTACATATATTCACATATGCCTACGGTATATAGCAGTATGTGTTTATATACTTATAACGAGCCATACGTGCTTTTCAAGCAACAGGCAAACTTCAATAGTATTTTATATTGCCTTTTATGTCGACTTCTATGTTAATGCATCTCTCTTAAAATATGTATATACATACATACATATAGTACTATATACGTATCTGGTGACTTTGTCAATTGCAAAAGTTTATTCGGTGTTTGAAAGGCACATTGATTTTCCATCTTGATCAGAAATATTATTTTTTATTATTATTAATCCCCACGGTGACGCTAAAATGACACAAACTTAATTTTGGGTCGAAGATTACAGATCTGTTTGCCGCTTTTCTAGGTAATTTTTCCCAATGTACTTTCATTTAATTTCATGGAAAATGTTGCTCATACGCCATGCACCTGAATTTACAAGTACGGACATGTGGTACGCTATGGCGTATGAGTAACATTATTTCCTGGTAGTATTTCATAAAAAAAATTATAGCTCATTTTCATTTGACCATTAAAAAAATACCTATTTATGCATCAATTTTCATCGTTAGTAGCTGGATGTATAATATATTATTTTAATTAAATAAAATATGAGCTTGAACAAGCTTTAAGAAAATACGAATGGAAAAAATTACAAAAGATATTTTTTTAAATTTTTTCCTTGTTGAAGTTCGAATTATTTTTTCATAAAAATTAAAATATCTTGGATAAAAATAACCTGACCCAATATTAAGTTTACGTGTTTCTCAATGTATTAGTGTTACAATGCGTACATTTGAATAGATTAATATGTAGTTATTTTCGGGCCCAGCTCAAAAGAGACGGCGAAAATATTTGAATGTTGCTCATACGACATGTCAAGCTACACAAATGTAAGGACATTACTAAAAAATTTGTGAACTGAATGTACTAATATTACGTATTTATGAAAACTCTCAATAAAGAAGCTCTTCCTACCATACGATTTATGAAGACGAGCCCAGTAATATCCCTAAAACTCGTAAATTCCAACATTATTCTACAATCAAATGCGATTTAAGTAAATGATAACAAATGAATGTTACTGCTTTTGCTTTCAAAATCACGAACACGCCAAGAAATTGTAGCTACTACGTTGAGAGCCGCAAGAGTTAAGCTTCAATTATGACTCTCGTTTATGACTTCACTAAGCTGGCAATTTAGTCAAAGTCGTAAAGCAAAGACAGCAGTCAACTGCCAAATGCGCTTGCGACAAACTGATGATTGCAAGGCAATAAAAGTAAAGAGACAAGGAAACTTGTGTTTGCAGATTTGTTATACATACTTATGAAATCTGGATGAATAGAGTTATATACGTATTCTTGTCACAACGAACTCTATAACAACAGCTATGCAAAGACTCAATTTATTCATCCGAATCATTAAGACTTACTTTAATAGCAATGACTTAGGCTGAATGCTTTAGAGCTCCTTTTCACATTTGCAAACATATTTACACACAAGCATATACGAACCAACAAGTGAAAATATATATTTTGAGCAAAATTAAGCTGATTATATTGGGAAAATTCAATCAAGAGACGTAGTCACGTATTCAGTTTATGTAAATTTTAATATCTACAGGTAAGCAACACGAGCCTGGTCGTTTATGTGCATAGATATTCGTATGTATATATGTATGTGTGAAATACTAACGAGATTTTATCGATATCGAAAAGTGAACATTGGATTGTGTTCATTTATTAAAAATTTGAATAAATAGTATTCAAGTACTTTTGTTCAAGTACTGCACTGGATTTAGCGCGAGGTGAATATAAACTCAATAAATTTACCAGATAACTCACTCAGAAATCGGTAATTTTTGCCGTGTTACTTCAAATTTGTATATCCCAAATTGCTTACCTGCAAATAGAAATAAAAGGAATGTTTGTAGTTATTTATAAAAACTAAGTTTCTTAACGTGCGGAAATATGCACTTAAATATTTGGGTAAATTTTTTCGCATACATCAATTCGTAGAATTTATACCAAATGATGCAAATTTATTTTTTTGTGATTACACTGTGCGGCAAAAACAAAAAAATTTCAACACACGAAATAAACGATATATTCACAAAATAATGGGTACCTCAGTTGATACTCAATTATTTATGCGTAACATGTTTTGCTTTTACCCACGCTTGTTTATACATATAGGCTTTGTTCTTTTTTTCTATTTTTTTTGTTTACCTCCGCGTCCGCTTCGCTCTTATTTTTTCTATTCCTAACTACTTTATCTCTGTACATCTCTTTATTTATTACGACCTTCTGGGACGGTTTAGTGTGCATGAATAACAACAAGTATGTACACATACTATATGTACATATGTATATGAAATTAATTTAGACTTTGCAGCTGTAAATAACTTAGCATACGTTAAATCTCTTTCCTAAGCAATGCTGCGAGTAAATTTTTAAGAGTTCGCTAACGTTCGTATTCAGTGATGGTTCCAACACTCGTTCCTCGTTATACACATCTATACCATTAATTCCGGTGTAACTTCTTGTTCATGGCCTTTCTGAGAGTCTAGAAGCCTTTCACTCAACCTTTCTTTCTTTTTTGCATGGAGTGGTACAAATTGAAAGGCTTCTGCTTTCGCTATCCATAGAAGGCCTTCCAGAAATACTTCTGTAGGACGTTTATATTGCAGAATTCCTTTTTGAAGAGCTCTTTTAAATTTTGTTCTTCGACTCATAAAGATCATTTTTCCTTTTATTCGAAAAACTAAATAATAGGCGTATTTTGTTTGCACGCATACATTCGTATCTGCGCTTACGATTTGTATGAAGCTGTAAGGGACAAACTTTGTGTTATGAATACTTGTCCATAAAATTAAAGTTTCTTGTTTTTGTAATGGAAATTTTGATGATTTTTTTTACACGTCAAGAGTATCTATAGTAGAGGTATATGCGTGTAACAAAAACATTCGCGTAAATTGTAAGTAGGAAAGGCTCGTCTAGAAGGCAAACAGGGAAGCACTTTTGTCAACCTTTTAAAATGGCTCAACTTAAGAAGGTCTACGTAAATTATGCTCTGGGGCATATCACAAAAGTCGCTCACAAAAACGTATTTCCATCACATTTCACTTTAGCAAGGTCATGAGCCCACATATAATGGGATTAAAATAAATAAGTAAATCAAATATACACATTTACACTATAAACACACATATATAATATATATACATGCATAAATATGTATGTATCTACATACAGCCATATGTGCAAACACCTTCATCTGTATGTTACCTGCTTTGAAATTGTTATAAAGTAGTCGCCATCACACGCAACGCTTGCTAATATGTATGTATGTATGTACGTTTAGGCATACATACATATATGCAAACGAAGGGTACCTCCACTTTTCATGAATACGACAGTAGTTGTGCCAGCTAAGAGTTTTATCTTTTCCGGTTGCTTTTTACTTTCTGTTTGTTTCTTTTATTATTTTTTGCGCATTTCCCCACCTCTCCAGTTTTTTTTTTTATGTTTTTTTTTGTACCTTTCTACGTTCAGCGCTTTATAAAAATATATGTATGTATGTACATATAAATATGCAATACATACGCACCTCTGTGATGTGATGTGTGTACGAATACGTATGCGCCCCAGTTACCGAGATATATTGATCTGGATTAAAATATCAACACTTCAGGGGTATTTGCGAATTAAACGCACACATGCGGCGATATTGAAAATGTATGGAAAAAAAATACAGTCGTGGCTCTACATTTGCATCAAAATCCCTTTAATATGGAAAATCATTTTTTATTATCAAACAAGTTTATTCATTTTTTTTTTGTACTCATATAATTTCCGGTCGTAGAAAAATTTACCTTAACAAGTAATCATTTATTACTGCGCTTTTAATGTATATACATATGTATGTACTTTTGTATGCCGAAACAGTTGCAAAATAAATAAAAGAAAAAAGAAATTGTGAAAATGATGTGTTGACTTCAATTTTATTGTACTTTAGTAGCCGTGCTCAACCAGAACACCCTACTTTTATTTCATGTTCACATATTGATTGATCGCTACAATTTTGATTGTGTTAAACAGTTCTACATGACTGGGTAGTTATCATTCCAACAACTGACATGTTCCTAAGTATATCGCTACCCACGCAAATGTACATATGTATGTATGTATGTATGTATGTATGAACACAAAATTTGTATGGAAAAATGTGTCGCTAGACGAAGCCGGTGTAGATTTATTCACACAAAGCGTATTTATAGTCCGATTTCACTCACGAAACAAATATTTACTTCCGGAGAAAAAAGAAGCACTTTTAGCAAAAAAACTCAGAAATATGGGATTTTTTGTCCAGCTCATCAAATTCTCCAAAAATGAGGTGTCAAATTAAATTGCTTGGGCCGTAAATTTGCCACCTTTTACAAAATGAGATTCAAATTATTTAAATTGTTAAATCAATCCATATTGAAGGGATATTAATCGAAATGGTTTGAAAAGGTTTTACTACTAAATTACATATACGAGGGCTGCCACCTGTTTGAAAATTAGATTTTGTTTAAATTAAGGGAATTTGGTAATTGAAATATGTATGTATCACAATATGGGTGCCAAACTAAAGGGCTTGAAGGAGGTAGTATGTAGCTTTAAAATATGTTTAAAAGAGTTGCCACCTGTTTGAAAAGTCGAATCTAATTAATTTATACACAAGTTATATTATATATTAAAACATGGATACATACCAATCAAAATGGGTTTGAAGAGGTTTTATTTCTGAACTATATTTAGTAGAGTTGCCAGGTGTTTAAAAAATTAAATTCAACTTAATTCATCAGTTAATTGAAATATATATCACAATGTTAGATGAAAGAGATTTAAGAAGGATTTAGTTTGAAAATACCTTAAAACAGGGTTGCCACTTGTTTGAAAAGTCGAATTTAGTAGACCTTTACACAAGTTACATACATGAAATTTTAAAATATGAGTGTCAAACTAAAGAGTTTTAAGATAGGTTGTGTTTGATAATATTTTTGTTTAGGGATGCTACCTATGCGAAAAGTCACATTGATATAAGTATGTATTATATGAGAAGGTATTTTTGTGAAGATCAAGAGATCTGCACATTCTTTTGAATTTCAAAAGTGATATGTGAAATCAAAGAGCTTGGCCTGTATGTGGAGCTAGCCTTTATTTTTTTAACTTTGAACTTTTTTAGCGGCACAAGCTGGAAGGATTTATATGAAATTTGGCACACGAATCACTTGTAGCTGTGACAAACCTTTGTAGTATTTTTTTTTTTTTTTATTAAATTTTGGCGTTTTAACGTTGCACGGGTCTATTAGTTTCACATTTATTATCAGATGGGTAACTAATTAAATGTCATATATGACAGGCGCCAGTCAGTTCTTCAAGGAATAAAAAGTTTGAGCAAATAGAACAACCCGCAATGTTTCTATAATATTTATCGGGGAATCAAACGTCTCAAAAAAAAACAAAATCTAGATGACAAACGGCTGATTATTTGGGAAAAATTTTTCTAATACCTAATAAGAAAGTTCCAAAGGCTTTCTTTGTTATTTATTCACTCTTGCCTATACATACACTCAACTGACAAGGAGTTCACGCAAAATTTATTAAGATAGACTAATATATATGTAGATATGTAAATATTTTATAAAAAAGCATACTTTTTATGAGTGAAAGTATCAACGCGTACTGTCTATGAGAATAACCATTTAGTAAACCTCAGAAGCAAGGAAGCGGGTAATAAAGCCAAGCGAAAAATAACTGGCTGACTACAGGCGTGACTACGCAAAAACATACAAATGCATGCATGTATGTACATGAATACGCATATGCGTGCATGTTTTATTACCCGCGCGTTAGGTTAATGACATGCTGAAACGACTGAAAATGCTACATTAACTACGCAGTGCTCTTGCCTGCTGTATGAGACCCAGAGATGAAACACCATAATCGAGCGAGTACCTTTACTCAGCCTGAGCCAACCATCCGCATCAAATAGCAAAATTTTGTCAACGTTTCAAAGCTGAGCTATTTACAATTTTGTGACAGCTTCTGTGTCAGTCATTCAAGCTATCGGCGACGCGCCAGTCTGTAAGCCAAGCAGTGAGCCAAAAATGTATAACATAAGGACCCTCGCCACCAGCTGCTATAGCAATGACCAGGCCCACAACATACATAACTAGCTACATATATACTACATATGTACATACAGATGTACACCCAACAGCAGAGATCTGTTTACCAATAAAATGGTGTAAAATATGAGGTCAGTGTCATTGCAAATTGCGATGTTTCACTCTCCACCCACGCAGCCATTACGTCTAACCGTTTCCGTGTACTTGGACAAATAAATCAACTTGGCTTTTTTTCTCCGCTGCTTGTCCTCTCATCCTTTGGTTGGTAAACGTGCTACCATTATGAATACATACATACATATATTTCTGTGCTTTATTTTATACACAAATGTCTTAAAATATTAAAAATGGTGCAAGTGGCGGATGTAATTACGAGCACACCGACATTATGTAATGCGCGAGATAAGCAAGCTGGAACGGGAGAGATATATGATGATATCTGTGTAAACAAGCAACGCTTGTACTTGTAAACGTTATGTTTGTGTTTATGCCTGTACGCCTTTTTTGAATACAAAATTAACTTGTAAAATTTGTGTAATGGTGTTGAAGGTTTCATGCAAGGATGCTTAGTTCAGTTAATTTATTAAAGAGAGAAGTGCTTTAATGTTATGTTGGTATTTATTTTTAAATGTTAAGTAAAAAATCTCCGTCTTACAAGAACAGTAAATTTAAATAAAAGATGTAATGCTTAGTGTTAGTAAAAAAAAATTCCACCACCAAGCACCTAGTTAGTGGCGGTGAAATTCCCAGGGCATTAAAAATTAAGTGCAGCGGGTCTACTAGTGACCTTACCCAAGACCAGCGGTACTTCCACAGTTTGTTTTTGAAAACATGAACGGCGTGAAAATTATTCAGAATATCACCCAGCAATCAAATGATTGCAGGACTGGGCTTAGTTCCTTTTTAACCCTCCTTTTTTGGGCCTTATCAAACATACATTTTCGCAGTGTGAAATCCTGGAGAAGATATGAGATAAACACCTTTTGATAACTCAAAGTGAATTAACCCTTCCTAATCCTTGTCTAAGTATGGTGTACACGCAAAGCTAATAGGTCTAATGACATATTTTCGAGAGAGCCCTTTCACGCACCATGTAAGGTCTTCCTCGCTTGGGTACACTTACCGAAGAAATAGAACTCTACGAAGCGCCTTATTTCAGAATAAAATATTAAATAAGTAAACAAACTTTACGCTACTATATTGTACGCAATTAGCTTGTTAAATATATCTGCTTTTTCAACAATCTCAAATGCTGGGCATTCCATATATCATTGCCTTTTCGGACCCTGATTATGTTAATCTACTGTTTCGTTTCGAAACTACGTGTCAGTCAGTGGGGCGGAACCACGGGAGGTGTTTTAATACATAGACGCCATATTATACGTACATATGCGGTTACATCGCCAAATAAGAAGAAGAGAATGCTTTGGAACTGGTCCCGCATTGCAGCTTTCCGAGCTATGGTTTTAGTAGCCTAGTCGTAGCCTCCAATGGTCAGTCTTTAAATCCTACAAGCTTTTCGCCTTGTCTTCCACATTTAGTTTCCATGATTATCCTATTACCCTCAGGTATTTGGCATGATCTTTCTACATTTCAGCCATGGCCATAACCGAGGCTTTCTCCACCGTTTTATTTAATGCCTTATACTCAAATTAGGTGTGGTTCAAATTTCTTTGAAAGAGTAATTCCAATATTTTTTCTTCAAAAGTTGAAAGCTAAAATACTGCAAATTATCCTGTATATATTCGTTCAAGACATTTTATTTATCCATTAATTATGCGAAATAAATCGAAAGACATGAACAATTTTTACTATAAATATTCTCCCCCACAATGCCCCAAAATGCAGTGATTCGCACGAAACTAACTCTTTAAGACCAAATTGTAATTAAAAAGAAATAAGACGTGTCGTTGACCTTAAATATGCCAATAATCTGCTGTATACAAGTAAGATTATATTCATCGTATAAATGTAAATATTCTGATAAACAAGCCGAAGGATGTGTTTGCTTGTAGCGCATTGCTTACAACAGCTGGCTATCGCATTCAGTACAACGTGGCGTATGAGTGACATCAGTGCACTTGAATTCAATACTCTCTTCCAATACTTGAAAATGTACATACATATATTAAGGGTATATCATGACTTTACTGCGCCATTATGGCACTCACATCGTCTGCTTCGATTTTATTAATCCATAAAAATGCTTTTAATTTTACATCTAAATTTAGCTTTTCATACATACATAAATATTTATTGCAAAACTATGGAGCATTGACTTCGCTTCGCTCTTTGGGGAATACATTTGTTCCATAGGCTCTCGAGGGTAAACGTTTTTTTTTTTCTTACATTTCAATTTTAACTCCAGACATGTGTAGCTCATTTAAAGTAGATTTTTATGTGCATACGAGTACATTAGGGTGATCCAAATAAACTAACCTAACGAATTAAAATGACCTTTTTATTGAGAAGAAAATTCTCGCATTTGGCATTTGAAATTTTCGATGTAAATTATATGCAAAAAAAAAATTCATTAAAAATGTCATAACTATTGAACCGTTTGAGATAAACATTTTTTTCTAGACATATTCTTGTAGGGCATTCAATTCTCTAAAAACTACCCTGAGCTAATTGTCTAGACTTAAAAGCACGTATAATATACGTTCTAAATATGAACCAAATCGGACTATAAATGCGGATTTTTCCAATATCTCGACTCCTACGCCATCCATCGGATTTACTCATCTTTCGTATTGCATTGTCATCGGGATAAATTTTTTCATATAATTTAAATGGAAAATTTCAAATGCCCACCGACACCTTTTAAAATTGGAATAACAGTTTTTCCAAATGGGAGAATTTTCTTCCTTTTAAGGCCTTAAATTCTTTAGGTTACTTTATTTAAATCACCCTAGAGTACATACTCGCACATACATTATATTAAAAGCTGCCTTCTTCTTCTTATTCTACATCTACCCGATTATAATGAGTAGCAGCAGCAGCATAAAGCTTTCAATTTTAATGACCATGAAGAAGCTTCTACATACATTTAATACATACACATTTGTGCTTTTTGTACATTTTCACAAAGTTTGGAAGGAATAATGTAAACGAAAACATAATAATAAACAATACATATGCACATACATTCGTTTACAAGCGTATTCACCTCAACACACTCGTTCCTACAGCAGTTTATGCCATAAGCAGATACATTCAAATTATTTTATATTTGCTTGTTATTTTTTTTGGCATTGTTTGTTATTTGTTGTTTCTATTTATGCTTTTTAATGCACAGCATTTTCTCTGGAATGCCAATGGCGAAACTTAATTATTTATTTTTTAATGCTAAATGTTTAAATGCCATGGGCAGTGACGTGTGCGTACGCATACCTTCTTTTGTCGGAACTAACACAATACAATACTCTCAGTAAGCCAGCGGACATTTCTCAGTTATTAAGCTATTATTTACCAGTGTACTTTCTTTATTAAATATCTACCTTTTAGCAAACGAAATGTCTAATGAGGCTGGTACTCGTTTGGTTGTTTGTATAATTGGGTTCAGGTGATGTTGAATAAATATAAATGGAATAAAATTAACATTTGTAGATTATAATGCATACTGCTTTTTACTATTTAATAAAAAAAATATGTATGTTTTCTTTACTAAGTGAGTCTTAGAATTTTCAAAATTTATGGCTCCCATCAAAATATTTCTATTCAATTTCCTCAATAACTTGGTTTGGCGATTAACAGGGGCCAATATACCTGCACAAATGCAAAAAGTTGTATTATTAACTTACTCCAATTACGCGGCCTGCGTAGACTGAAAATATTTTCCAATGGCTTCAAGGGCCTCAAGGATAACGGTTATTTCCAAAACAGGACATCGCTCTTAGAGATATGCAAAGAATTTCAGACCAACGAACCTATATTTACAGCCTTATTATGTATCAGGAACGATAGGCAACAACGAACGATTTGTCTGCAGAAGAACGCTTCAAAAATTAGTCCTACGGCATCATTCTAGCTGGTAAATTGTAACCGATACGATTGTAACGTAATCGATCAAAAGCAAGACGAAGACGACAGATAGAGTAATAAAATCGAAATCGGAGATGTTGTCGTCTGTAGACGAATTTGTATTTTTATTGAGATCACACGAGAGGCTTAAGGACTCGTCTATAAGAAGCATTGAGTATCGCGGAGCTGGAGCGTCGGTGTCCATTCGAACGACATGGCCAAGCCAGCTGAGGCGCTGTATTTTTATTCGCTGCACTATGTCCATTTTCTACATTAAGTACTTAGAAATTGTTACTGGGTGTTCAGTGCCATACTTGTTGGAATCACTGAATGAGACGCTCTGATCTATGTACATCTACACTAGCGCTTAACGCTATCAATATTTTCATAACTGTAGACACTGTAGGTGATTCTGGAGGCGCTCCGACCTTAGGCTAAGAAAAACTGGGGTTTCCATCAACGGGGTAAATTAGTATGCGACAATATTTAAACACTTCGACTTTATTGGCCTGAAGAACCGGATTAATGTATCCCGAGACAGTCTCCGACTAGATACTTATCTAAACTCATCCTAGAGGGCCTATAGGTGAGAATGAGCCTAAGATCCGTACCCGATATCGTACTTAATATACCTACATACATTAAACCTTCGTCATAATATACATTGCAAGTTTGGGAAAAAACAATTTCATTGCTATATCAAATCACCTAAAAACTACAAAACTTTTGAAATAAGACTATGCTTTTCTTAAAGATGAGAAATGTGGGCTTGGGTGAAGCAAGCATAACGCATGCGGCGAACCAGTACGGCAACCGCACCTCGGCAGTATTGCCGTCACAAATGCCACTCTCATCGCATTCTTACACCTGTCGCAACAGTCTTACCATCTGCAATAGTTGTTGTGACAACATTATTAAACTTTTTTTAATTCGCAATACCTATGGTAGTTTAAAGAACGTTCATTACGATGTGCATTGTGACGACGTCAGTTCGATGCGAATGTGTACTCTCGAAATTCTAGTTGGGTACCTACATACATACATGTTTGGAACACGTTTAGAGGAATCTCTGTAAAAAGTTTTAGAAAAATCCCCATTCTGGTTTTTATCGCTTAACTGTCATAAAACCTATGCGGAAAGCGTATTTATTATATACTATATACTATATTCACGATAATAGGTTCTATTAATACCTACATTTGGCTTTTCATATGCGAGGCTAACTTGAACTGTTTTTATTTCATATTTTTGTTTTTGCTCTTATTAGAAACGCCCTAACTCAACTGAAAGTATATTGAAAATACGCTGAGATAGAGCATTTTTGAACAGAATTGTTAAATACGATGTTCTTTAAAAGTTTTCTGTTAAAGGGCATTTTTCAATCAAATGCTGAAATAGGGCGTTTTGGAAAGCTTTATGCGTTTTCGAACTGCCATCCAAGATATGTCGATTATCTACTCAGGTGTCGATATATAATTGTGATGACTTTGTCTTAAAGTACTAAAAAAAGCCTAAGCTACATCTTGGCATTCCCTTTAATAGATACGATTATTTTTTACTGGTTTTAATGGTGTTTTTTACGCAAAGCCTTTTTAGGCTTTTTTTAAATCAAATCCTTAAGGAATGCATCTGTTATGGATGCGAGTTTAAAACGCCTAAGGCTTTCCAAAAAAAAACATCATTTAAAGCTGTTTTAATTAGGTTTGTTAAGGTATTGTGAAAATTTCATTCCATCACTTGTAATTGAAAGCTAAAGGGTCAAAAGGTGCTTCGAATACTTTGTCACTGCAAATTGCTGCCGAGTATTTCTAATTTTTTTTTTCTAAAAAAGAAAAAAAACTTGGCTAAAATTGCAACAAATGGTTTAACCATAGAAGCCCTTTATTGATCCAATATTTGCACCTTTTTGCTACGCCTTTCTTCTGCGGTTTCCTTCATTCTTGAACACTCCAGCAAAGCCCCGTTTTTTTTTTTTTTAATTTTTGCCATTTTGCCATACACAAATTTTTGTAAATATGTATACGGCGTTGTATTTCCCTACACACAATATTTCCTTCAACCGTCATTGTTGTTGTTGTATCTCTATTATTGCAACGTTTTCTTTTTTTTCTCTCTCTCCCTTGTAAACATGAAATTAATGCCTTTGTAATTTAAATGCAATTAATTTCAGCCAATTCTCTCCACCCTTCGCCTTAACAACGAAGCGGCGCGCAACCAACGAACCTTGAATCAGCACTTTGTAAATTCATGAAAAATCAGCCAATTCCAGCGTATCGGCCACCAACCAATTCGAAAGCGTCACTAAATAGCGCTCATCTTGTTTGTGTTGCCATCGGCGAAGCGTGCATTTTTCAGTTTCCGCCTGCCGCGCCCAATTTGTAAACATTTAATAAACTCGGACGGCTGACGCTGACGCTGACGCTGACCTGGCCACAGCAGCGTCTGCTGTTCGCACGTGGATTGCCGCAGCCAATGAATGGTTCTTGCTGCGGCGCTGCTATTTCGTCGCTGTGGCCTTTGCCGTAATTTTCCTGAAAAGTAAATAAATTTTCTATCTGCTCGAATTGCTTACCTTTGCCGTTTTTTGTATACGCATTTTTTTTGTTTCTTTTTTATTTCGTGTTTATTTAGATTTTTTCACTCAAGTTCGTAATGCTTTCGCTGTGTTGTTTATGTAAATTTCAGCATAGTTTTCTTTCGTTTTACCATCATAGTTCGTTTAAGTATTTTTTTTTGCCGCTGTCTTCTTTTGCATTTTTTCTCGTTTCAATTATGAAGTTCAAGTGTTTTTAGTTTGGTTCACTTTCCTTGGCGCGATATTCTTGAAGCATTTAATATTTACTCTTTTTAATTAGAATCTTGTTACTCGTACACTGATTGTCTTCTCAATTTGTTTATCTTGTTAATCCTCTTGCTTTAATTTTAAGAATAAATCTTTGCTTCATTGAATTTTTTTATTTTTTATTTTGCATTCCGGAAATGAATGATTTGTAATTAATTCCTCTGTCTCGCTCATTTCAAACGAGAATGGTTTATTCTTTTTAATTTGCATTGCTGCGGCGAGCATTGAATTTAAACAAAATCAAATGAGTTACATCCTCCCCTCTTCCCCTTTGTTAATTTTATTTCCATGGTTCCTCTCTTTGAATCCAATTTTCGGATATTTTCCATTTATATTGCAATAAAATTTATAGTACGCATTTATTTATACAATATGTTAGTGTTTGGCCGAGCTTCTCCCACGATTTGTGGTGTGGGCTCGGAGGTTTGCCATGGCCTACCGAGGGGCGTTAGAAAACATTTTTTATTTTGATGTTGGTCGGAAACTGGGCTCGAACTCAGGCCCTGCGGAATGGTAGCGCGCACTGCTAACCACTACACCACTACTACCGTTGGCTTACATACATACATTCATTCACCATTTACCAAGAATTACTTCATCACTTTAATCTATTGCAATATATTACAATTGTTAATGAATATGTGTTAGGCTGGGGGAGTTGTCCCAACTGCAGGTATAGTTGGACCATAAACGCCAGTCCTTTGTCGATAAAGTTACCAGAATTGGTGGTCACAGATTCTAGACCCTAATCAAATCTCTTGACCGCTTCTGAGCTATCTTCGTCCAGAAAGGCATTGCGCATGTGCTGCCCTCAATTATTTGACAAAAGGCCCAAGAAAAGCCCACCTGTGGTCAGGGTGCTGCCACTCCCTTCTTTAGGGTGCTTCTCCTAGGCAACTCATGCACAACACAATTTCCTGCAATATCAGCTACTCATGTAAGCCTCACCAGCAAGTAAATAGACGCAACTAAAAGTGTAGTCAGACATTCCCGCAGCAAGGCAGCTTCAGGCGCACTGGCAGCGCGTTGAGGCCCTGATTTCCACCTGGCTATGAGAGTAGATACATATGTACCCTTATTTTTGTCGACGTCGTGCAATTGAACTTGCAATCGACTGCTTCCTTTAGGGCAGCTTCCTCCACCTGTAAAACACTACAGTCATCTGGAAGCCTTACTACATTAAGGATGACGTTTAGTGCCCGAGTCCGAGGTCTGAGCGTTCACATAGGTACTACCGGACACTTTGTCGTACCCTACAGCTGGTAGCTTCGACAAGTTCTATTATATGGGCGATCTAATCTTGCCTTAATTTTTCCTAGCGACCGCTGTTCTGTGATCGCTGCTACTTTTCTGAGTACTTCTTTCCAACAGTGATGCCAGATTGTGGGTAATTTCCCTATTTGAGGGATATTTTGCATCAAAAATTATTAAAAGGGAAAAAAGGGACACTTCATATAAATAAGGGATTTTCTTTTGACGCAGTTATTGTTGCATAATTGATCAAAATTCAAGAATATTCGACATTCTTACGTAATTAATCGTTCTGAAGATGTGATGTGGAGTGAAATGGTATATAATTGTTAAAAAGTATAAGGACAATTTCGAAAATTTTCTTACGTTAACCAATTCAAGAGCTGAGTAAGAAAGAATCTTTTCAGTTGTAACTGGTGTTTCATGTAAAAAGCGGAACAAATTATCTGATGAAATGTTAAATAGCACATGAATGTGCTTCAATTTTAAAGTCACCAAAAAATTCTTTTAGGCCCTTAGTGAGTGAGCAAAAAAATGAAAGGGAAAAAATGAATGAGTGAAAAAAATGCAGAAAAAGGGGTTTTTTCTTAACAGCGGTCGGCCCTCGACAGGCAATGGCAAACCTCCGAGTGTATTCCTGCCATGAAAAACAGCTTCTCATAAAAATACACTCGCCATTCGGAGTCGGCGTAAAACTGTAGGTCCCTCCCCTTTGTGTGACAACATAAGGGGACCGCCACAAATTGGAGGAAAAGCACATATGTGTAAGCGCCAAACTATTATTATTATTTTATATGAATTTTACTTCTTTACTACTGAAACATGTATATGTTTAAATTCGTTGGGAATTTTGTGGGATAAATTTTCAAGATGTGGGTAATTGAGGGATTTTTTCCCCATTTCCGTGGGATATTTAACAGAGAATGTCTGGCATCACTGCTTTCCAAATCTATTAAATAGATATTTAGCCGAAGTCTCCTCATCAATTACAGCACCTATTTTATTTTTAATTCTGCTATGGCTCGACAATGGCGGCACGCGCCGTTTTGACCTTGAAAGGACGCAACAAAAAAAATTATAAATATTAAACAAAATATACATTTTTCTAACTACTTTCATTTAGCTTAATTTTACAACGTGAAATTAGTGGCTAATGTTTCCAGCTAATTCGTATGACCAGCTGTTTTATGTATCTATACAATTTTTGTAAATAAAACCTAAACGCAAACACAGGCACGTACACACCTGAGCCTACATGCAGAAAAGCTGTTGGGTGAAGTTTATATTTGGAAGACAATTTAAGAAGAAAGAAATTAACATTGTTGGCTGGCTTGTTGGAATAAGATTTTTTGCGTTAAATTTCAAATGTTTTACTGCAAGCAGATAATACGATTGCTTCTATTTAACGGTAGGCTGTTTGAAATAGCTGCTAAATGCTTACCCATTAGTGCCAAATTTCTGGAAAATTACCTGAAATTAAAAGAAAAAATATATGTATTTATATTTTAATTTTGTTGCTTTAAATTTAAATCGTTTAATTCGTTTCAAACTAACCATCATTATGACTTCTTGCTTAATTATACATCTTGCTGAAGTTTAATTAGGGTTCGCAAATTAATCACTTGATTGGGTATGGCTTCAGACGTGCGAAATCCATTATTAAACAGGCTTTTCACTTACGTCGTTAAATTGAATACACCATGAGCTAGAATCGGCATGTAAAACGCATATCGGTTGCTATCGGAGCTAGTTGGATTCAGTTTTAAAAAATAAAAAAATACTCGGGCCACAACTCTTCCTCAATTAACGTGAATTTTTTGACTAATTTAAAATCCCCCAAACATTTTTCTTAAGAGCTCACACCGGCCCAATTAGTGTTTTACAGCAACCACTCTTTCTTCCCGCTTCCCTAAAATGCAGCTTCTATCTCCATTTGTAAACCAACTAAAATTTACACTTATTTCGTGTCCATATTTCGGCCAGCAACAACTTTCTTTCTCCACTTCAAGTTAAACAGCAACAACTGCAAGGGAATAAGGGTAAAAACTCTTGAACAACCAAACGTTGTACAACTTTTAATTGAAATTCTAAATTAAAATGAAAATTTACAGGAATACACACTTTACTCACTTTTCGCACAGATTTGTGTGTTCTATGTGTGTGTTTTTTATTTCTCCTTCTTCTTGAATGAGTTGTTATTGTTCGCAAGATAACTGAATGGAATTTTTGAAGCCCACACAGTTGACCAACCGCCAGTATTTCGAAGTGAATTTAGTGGGTGAGTGAGTATATCATCTGTATATTCTCTGCACATACCTGTGGACTGCTTGTTGTTGCCACAACCAACCATCTGCCGCTGTAAGTGCCCGCTAGGCTAACGGACGCCATCCCACCCAACAGCGTTTTAGAGATGCTCCTCAGCAAGTGTTCTTGTTAATGGCCTTGAAGTGTGTGTTTGTGCGTTTATACATATATATGTATGTATATGAAAGAAGGGTTTCACGTTCATGCATGTTTGTATGCAAATTTACTTGCATGGTTTGTATGAATAATTTACTTTGTTGTTGTTTTTGTAAGCACATTCGTACAAGAATACAACTTTCTGTTCAGCTACAACTGTTGCAGCGTATTGAAGTGCTGCTTTAGCATTCGCAACATTTATTACTTGTTGGTAGCTGCTATGTATAAAAGTATAAATGTACGGCAACCATTTGCGGTCGCCGCCAGATGTTTCTTAAAACAGCGGCCCAGCAGCATCTTTACTGCAACACTGTTTCTACTGCCTTGCGCTAACTTTTTGGTTCTCTCCCCTTTGCAAGCTGTTCTTATACTCGAGCACTCTGCGAATTTCCGGCACAGCGTTCAACACAGCTTGCGTTCGCTTGGTGGGTGCGTCGTCCTTCGTCACCCTTTCGCTTTAATTATGTTTATTGCTGTTGATTTTACTATGCCAACATTTACGCAAAGACCATAAATAGTGGGTTGCAGCTTGGCAGCGCGAGGGAGTGCAGAGAAGAGCGCGAAATTTTGTGTGCCAATTTTGTGGATTATAAAATGATTGAAATGTGCCAATAACTTTTTAATGCATACTTTTTGCTGGGCACTAATTTTCAAAGGAATAGCTCAAGTTCTTGCAATGCTTTTATGGATGGTAGCAGCACTAAACGACGTGTTACTTAAGCTCAATAAAGGACGAGTGAAATTAGTCGCATATGCAGTGGGTGTAGTAAATACAGCGCGATTATCAGGTCCTTGCTCCCCATGAACAACAAAATCATGGGGAAAGCGCCGGTTAGTTTCACTTCAGGGACCTCTAAAAGTAGGCGCAAGTTTAGCCTGCGCAAAAACAAAACGTTTGAAGTTTAAAAGCAGAAAACACTTTTCAGCATGCTCGTTTTCGGACTTATATATGTAGTAAAGCTACTGGAGCCCTGGGCAATATTCTCGACAATCTTGTAAGACAAGAAAAATAATTTGATCATTCCGTCCCTCCATAAGACTTTAAAAGAAATCATCAGGTGTAATTTCCTGATAGAAAAGGCAAGTGAAGAAACAATATTAAGGAAGAGGACGAATTGTCATCTGCATCGATGGGTCCAAAATTATCTCTGGTGTAGAGCAGGGGTATTCCCAGAATGTCTGTCGCTGCTAGGAACATTTATGGTAACGAGCCAGCTGGCGCACTGGTAAAATACGGAGTCCCAATTGACGGCTACGAAGTAGAAAATTAATACTGTCAACCCGATTGAATAAATTCACTTACCATTCAAACAAAATCAAGTATTAAGTACAACAAACTACCAAAGCGAAATACATCTGGGCAAAGTAAGCCAAAACCAAAAACGGAAGACCTCTTATCCAAGTCAACAAGAAACATAGCCAAAGTAGAAATTGTTAGCAAGTGCTAATTCTGCAGCTTTTCAACGTTGAACTTTCCGAGTGTTGCTGGACACAGATGTTTTGCTGCGCGGATGGTGTGTGCAAAAAGACAGTGTGCTGCGTCGATGTTTGGTCCTCGGAGTGTACGCACATCTAAAATACTGGAAGCGTGCCTTGCGTCTACAGCAACGTTATCGATTTGGTTTCCCGTTTAACAATCTAGAGATCAATTATCCCTTCCTTCCCAACTACGGTATGAAAATCGGCTGGCCCGAGTTTTTCGAGGGCAGCGCATGCGCTCATAAGTAGTTAGAAGAGATTTTTGGATGTCTCCCCTTCTCTTTCGTCGGAACCTGGGTGCAAATTATCAAGATGCTGAAGAGCCTCTCTTTGATGCGGTTTTTGCAATACGGTTATCCACTGTGGTAAACAAATCCCGCAGCAAATATAACATCTTTGCGCTCCTTTACATGGTCGGGAAAGCCCCACTCCACATGTTTTTTGCTTTGCCCATACACCGCATTTCTTATACGACGTACAGTGGTTTGAAACTGGAATTTGCGGTTCATAACCCACAAGAGCTTCCAATAATTTTTTATACCCGAACGCACTTGTGCACAATGTTATATTAACTTTGTTCACATAACGGTTGTTTGTAACAGCCAAAACGAATCGAGATAGATATAGACAAATGTATACATAAATGCTCAGAATGAATAGAGAAGTCGATTAAGCCATGTCTGTCTGTCCGTCCGTCCGTGTACACGATAACTCGAGCAAAAATTTAGATATCTCAACGAAATTTTTTATGTAGGTTTCCATTTATCCAAGGTAGGTTGGCATTGAAAATGGGCGAAATCGGACTGTAACCACGCCCACTTCCCATATAACGGTAATTTTCAGAAATACGAAAACTGCGATATTTTTGTAACTACTGGATATTATTCACTCAAAATTGATATTTACAATAAGTTTTAGACGAAAAATGAGAATGTTATAAATTTTTGGAAAATGGCCATAGCCACGCCCGCTTATGGTTACATGTGTATATCTTGGTAACCGCTGCGCTAATTTCTCCCAAGCTTGGCACATTTGTTGGCCTTGCTACAGCATACCAAATGGCCGAAAATTTTTAAAATCGGACAATAACCACGCCCACATCCCATATAACGGTAATTTCGAGAAATACAAAATCTTCGATAAATCAGTAAATATTGAAGCTAATTTATTCAAAATTGATGATTGCAACAATTCTTTACCAAGAAATACGTTTATGACAAAATTTTGGAAAATGGGCGTAGCACNAAAATTGATGATTGCAACAATTCTTAACCAAGAAATACGTTTGTGATAAAATTTTGGAATATGGGCGGGGCACCGCCCACTTATGATCACATATAAGTATATCGGTAACCGTTCTACCAATTTGTACCAATCTCGGTGTGGTTATTGTGCTTGCCACATAAAAGCAAAACGTTGAAAATTATTGAAAACGGAGTAAAATTGAGGCCGCTTTTCATAACGATATATTTCAGAACTGCTTGAAACTTCGTTATTTCGAAAGTTAAGGACTCTAATTTACTCAAAATTGATATACCCCGGCTTACCATGCAGCGGTAGCTTTCAGAAAGGTGTAAGTCATATATTTAATACTTGCGCCAGGTATTTAATGTTCGGCTCCGCCCGAACTTAGACTTTATTACTTGTTATTATGTAACATTTATAACTGGAACAGGGGAATCAATTTTCTTCAAAATTGCTACCTTCTGCACTAAAGAATTTAATATAAACATATAAGAGTTCACAAATAGGGCCCGAAATAATTGCCAGCAAATTCCAGTTTAAAACCACTGTGTGGCGGTGATGTCAGATGGCAACAACCAGGCTGGTGACTCTGCCCGTTTCCCATTAAGACCGGGGAATTTTAGGTCCTCTTCGACGATTTAATTGCAAGGGGTTTCTACTTTCCGGGCCCCCAGCCTAGTACATAAACATAGGAGACAATGTTTATATGTAGATTAGTACAGTCAAATTAATGCCAAAGTGAGAAACCAGCGATTTTTTTATAACAATCTAATTCTTTTAGAAGACTGTAAGCAAGTCGGAGGGCATATCAAACCTGATTTGATGGACTTAGGGGTTTTTGGAATCGCCGTCAACTTGAAAATAAGGGTGGCCACCGTTTTTTCTTGCTCAGAAAAGTAGTAATTTTAGGACCTTAGTTGGCTAGGTTTGTTTAGGAGGCCGTATATGGAATGCGCCATATCTACAGCTGGAGACTTACATAGTTTTCCCCTGTGAGTAGCCTCCTCAAATGAATGTCAGGAGGAGACACATTCTGCTAACCACAGTTCCTATTCAGTGAGAATGTATTTTAATGGAATTCCTCCTAATAGGAGTTCCCTCCTTTTTTATTTCTTTTTATATCAAATCCAATTTAAAGTCAAAATCAAATTTGTGAATGATTCATATCAAATAAATCAACTTCATTACCTGTACAATTCGTTAAACATTGTTAGCTAACCGCCTCTTTACTTCACTCTTCCTCTGCTACACCTTTCCTCACCAGCGCATTTTTAATTGCGCTTAAAAATTAATTAAAATTACTTTTTCCCTTCACGATGAATGTTCACACGCCAACGATTCGGAATAATAGCCTTTAAAAGGGGGTGGAAGTGCGCAGGAGAAGATAGCAAGAAAAAAATGGCAAAAGCCATAACTGTAAAGCAAAATGAAGAAGGCGAATACGTCGAGGTCTGCGCTATCCAGTGTTTCCAGGTTGACGATTTGGTCGTAATTTTGAAGATTTTTTTTACTGACATTACGATTTGACGATTTTTGTGGCCCAATGACGATTTTTCTTTATGTGTAAATTTGGCTGGTTCTCAACTTTGAAAATAGTTTCACAGACAACAAAAAATTGCGTGTAAACAATTGGTGAGAGTTTACCATTTCTGCTAATACCCAATTGTCATATCGAAATTATATTATGTATCGGCACTAATAGTAGTTATCGCAAAGTATTTCTCTTACTTTTTTATCGCTGTTTCTGTAGTTTTTGCAGGTCAAATTCGTAATTTTTGCATTGTGACGTTGTGTTCTGGTACAAATTTTTTTGAGCGAAGAAAATAATGAATCAGTTCTTTAGCAAAACTTGTAAGTATAAACAGTTTTTAACGCATATAGTTAAGTTGTAGATTGCAAAAAAAAAATTATGATAAAAATGTGATTTTATTGCAATTAAAAACATTTTTGTTAAAAGTAATGTGAATTTTAAAAATTTGTAAAAAAATAATTTTTTTTTACGTACAGCAATCAGAATAGAATGAAAACATCCTGGTTCCGTTTATTAAAATTTTTTATATGTTGACGATTTTTACATGCAAATGACAATTTTTGAGAACCAAACTAACGATTTCTCACTTTTCAATGACCTGGCAACACTGGCGCTATCCTTTCGCATGCTCATCTTGCGCTGCACTCTGCGTCAGAAGACAGTTGCGGTTGTACGGTTGAATGCTTGCTGCGAGTGTTTGTGTGGGGGGCATTGCGTTTTGGTTGCTTGCTTGTTGACTTGGTTGGCATTTAAGATGCTTCAGGTGTTGTTTTGTGCATGTATGTATGTATTGTGTGTGCAACATGCTGCCTCTAAAAGAGATTATTTTCCAACATTGTGGTTAGCTGCAATCGTTATGCTTCGCTTGGCTCGTTCGACTTGAGACAATGAATCCGCAGAGACGTCGGATGCGTACTGAGCAGCGCATTGACAGGGAAGGCGAAGTGGGAGCGGAGGAGGGGTCATTGAGGCCAACACTGACTTTTAGTGTCACTCTAGTGTTTTAGCTTTTCTAGTTAGTTTTCTTTTGGTTGGGTTTGCCCTCATAGCAAGTGTTGAAGCGCACACCCATACCCACGCATGTAAGTATAGTCTTATGCGTAATAGCTTTTTCTAGACACACTTGTAAATAGGTTATATATTCTTATATATATGTACATAGATATATGTATGTTTGCAAGTATACTCGTAAAGCATTTCTGCACCATCGGAAGTGTTATTTGCGGTTATGGCACTGCTGTGGTCGCGTTCGAGTTAACTCTCTCTTGTCGAGCTGTCTCCATTTCACTTTTATTTTATGCATTTCACACAAATGTACATATGTACATATGTATGTAAGTATTGGTTCTGCGGTTTCAGCGCTTCTGTTTTAGCGGATTTAAATTTTCGACTACATACAACGTCAAACCACTTGTGGAGAAAATAGTCGGAGCAAAAAATGAGCTACAAAAAAATTATCAGCGAACACCATGGCGAAATTATAGTATGGACTTCACTGCAGAGATGAAATTGTATCGTAGTATAAATAAGAATGCAGTGTAACACAAATGCGCAAATGCAAAATACTATGTGTGCATTATACCTGTAGGAAATCTTCATTTAAATTTGGGAAATTAAAAATCTATTCTGGTATTTATTAAAAGCGCAATTCTTGTTAAACATTTTACAGTTGCAAATATGGTTCACTAACCGTATGGCGCTAAAATTCCAAAATTTAATTTAACTTTTTAAACAGGTGGCAACCCGCTTCAAAAACAAAAAAAAAAATAGTCCAAATTTTATATTATTAGGGCCAGTGTTGGCACTAATCGATTGATTTTTTAATCAATTAGTTAATTCTATTAAATTCAATCTGATTACAGTTAATCAAGATCAGGCATGTGTAGTATACAAGCAAGAGCGTAACGATGAAAACGCGACAGCATGCAAAATGAATTAGGTACACTAACACATTCTCACTTTTTTCTAACGCTTGTTTATGGTAGTGCCCACCTCCCAGTTTATGTATTACTAATAATAATAGTAATAATTTTTTTTTATATATTATGCGTTTTTTATAAGTGTGAAACACAAAAAAATAACTACAATCCATTTTGAGTTTCAAATTCGAACAAGCTAGACCACCTAATCAGATTTTTTTTAAACTGGATTAACGATTAATGATTAAAATTAATTAATCGTTATCACAAATTAAAAAAAAATTAATCATTAATCGTACGGATGATTACGATTAATTAATTCTAATCGTTAACATTTTAATCGTTAATTTTTAGTCATTAAACAGATTAACATTTTGCCAATACTTAGGGCATATGACGCTAGCTAGATCTCTTGTGCTAACTCTTCACTAGTCAGATTCTGGTTGGATATGATAATCATTCTCCAAGAAGATCCTCTCATCCAGCTCCAAAATCTGCAGCCCGTCCTCTCATTTTGTGTGTAGATGGTACCCTGTCTGCTAAGATTTAGCAGCTGTCCAGCTCTGCCGTCTATCCTCTGGCTGGACCACAGAAAGGCTGAGAGCCAGTCACTGTCATTTTGCTACTTTCTACTACCGTTGACACCGTTTTGCAAGAGTCAAGGGCTGTTAACTCTGCCTGGATATCCGAAATAATACTTATTGTTTTCCCATTTGTACTTCTGCGAAGACATTCGTGGACACAGACTTCAATTGCGAAAATTGCCCATCGGATTGCTTTCTTGAAATCTACCAAACTTAAAATCTCCTGCTGAACATGGTGATTATCGTTTTACAGGTATCCCTTTCATATATAATTGTCTTGTAGGGCTTTATAAGGGTCAACTTCTGTATTTTCACGTTCCTTTTATCTAACATTTCTGACAGGGTAGCTCCAAATACTTGAATTGTAGTAGCATTCATATACTCGCATGTACATTGTACACACATATGTATGCATTTTTGACAACAATAAAACCGGGCAACAATGACTATAAGAGCCCATGAATGAGGTATAAGGCATAAATGTGGAAAAAAAGTGAAACCTTTAAATGCCAAGGATAATCATTATCACTTGTGTCGTCTTACTTCAAGTGCCTTTGTTACATTTATATTACTTACTTGTTTTGCTATCTCTCTTTTGTTTTATGTAGTAAATACGTACGCACATACATAGTACATATGCATTGTGTACCGCTATTAACTCACTCGCATTCACATGGATGGATATACATGCATATCTATTTAAGTACTTAAGTAAGTATGGGCGTGCAAGCGCTTTTATTCGTACATATGTACATATGTATGTATGTAAATGCTTTTGACTTTTGCATGTTGTGCGGTGACCTTTTGCGCCCTTTTTCGCACTTCTACTAAATTCTATGTACTTGGTGTGAGCTACATACATACATACAAACATATATTCTTACATACTTATCTTTTTGTAAACGGGGTCGAAGGACAGTTTAGGTTAGTTGGCTTTGTTTGTTTGTCTGCCCTTCTGTTTGGCTAGTTTGGGGTTTCATTTTGCTGTTTCTGTCATTGAAACTTTTTGAATGTCTACATATAATGTGGATGGTTGGGAGAGTACATACATTTGCATGAGTGTGCTGATTTTTAAGCTGCTTACTTTTACAATAAGAAAGAGAAAAAAATAGTTCAATAAAGCAAAAGTTTTAGTTCGATTTCATTTTGGTACTATCTCATTCATGAATATAATCGTAATTCATCGCTTTTCATTTGATTTCCATTATATCACCGCTGTTATCGATATTATAGCGTTATCGATACATTTTTTAATGCAAATGCCGTTATCGACATTATTATCGTTATCTATATTAATACGAACAATTGCTGAAGTGCAGATTGAGCTATAATCTAAATTTTTATCGGGCTCGATACTGTTATCGTTATCGATATTGATGTTAATTTTACCTAAATAAATTAACACTCCATCTTAAATCCACTTACGTGGCAATTCTGGCAACTGTATTTCACCAGACCACAGACTTTCGAAAGACAAAAGTCTTCGTTAGACAATTGTCTATTCTGGCAACTATCTTAAAAGCTCTTTACTGTATTTCGAAAGACTAATTGAAAGATCGGCTAACGAGAAGGTCTTAGCGTTATACTGTTCGCCTTTTATGTGTTTTTTTTTTTTATTAAATTAAATTTAAAAACGATGTATATTTCTCTTTTTACAACAATCAAACGTAATAAATAAATAAAAAAATTAGAATAAAGCACAAAAATAAAATGAAAGGCTTTCAATGAAATTCAAATAAAATTCTTTCTTCTACTTAATTAACTAAAAAGAAAAAAATTGTGTAAAAAATAAAAGAAAAAAAGTTTCGCCGCCCAAGACTCGAACTCGTGATATCTCGTACAGCACGCCTATGCTCTACTCACTCGCCCATTGCGACTGTTGAAGCGACACGAGTTAAATGCCAGAAAAGTGCTTTCTCTTAAAATAGCTTTTTACCACGACTGGTGAATGAGAGAGCTTTTTTTCTAAGACTTTTGTGCTGGAATAACAAAACTCTTTCGAACTATCTAGCCATCTGTATTTCATTTGTCTTACGAAAGACTATTTTCACCGTCTTAGCCAGAATTGCCCTGTAAATGTATACAAATATTACTCATACGACCTGTCCAACAAGATATTGGATAGTAAAAGTTTTGTGTTAAAACGGATGTAGTTTGTGAAAGGTCGGCGAATAACTAAAATTTTAAACTAGAAATATTTAGTTGAACTGTATGACTGTATAAATCAAGCGCACATATACACTTTGCTCTACAACCATTCATGCATATGTAGCAAAATATGTACATACATATATGCTCACTCATTGCCATCACTTTTAGTCTTCATTTCGTCAAATATATTTTTACTTGTCAACGCGTATTGGACCACCCATCGAATGTTTGAACACAAATAGCCTCTATGTGTGTATTCTGATATTTATTTGCTGCCATTTAATTTGACGTGGCAACATGAAATTGAATCCTTGTATGCAATGTGTGTATTTTCGAATGTGTTGTATCTACATACATACATACATATGAGCATATATGTACATACATATGTATATGTATATTTACTAGTTACCCAATCGCTTTGCAAAAACATCGATTTTCATCTCCAAACTCTACATGTATAGCAGGAAAATTTTTTTTTTTGTGCTAATACTTTTTGGTCAGTTCATCGAAAAGCCAATGTCATTCTGCGTCTGGTCATAGAAATATTCGAATTTCTTGTATTCGTTCAGCAACCACGTCTCATTCACAATACAGCAACTCAGCTTGTGATTTGTCATTTGTCATTCTATATCCATGTAACACAACTATTGTAAGCAAACAAAAAAGGGAAAGCAAAAAAATCGGTACAGTGAAATCAATTTACAAGCATTGAATGGAAGTTGTCGTATGTAACTATAATGCATGTGTGTATATTTTTGCTTTAACCTTCAATGACTTAAGATCGTTTTGGTAATGTCATGCTAGCAGATGAAACATACATCCTTCCGCACAGGAAAATATCCATGCAAATAGCAACGAGGTAAGGATGGGCTTAGTTTTACTTTTTCGCCTTTTGTCCTTTGGCCATAATTTCTTTGAACGGAAGTGATTTTATCATTGCAACAAAGAGGGACGTCTGCACAATTATTGAAAATGAAAAAAATAAAGAATTTTTTCGCAAACATATTGATGCTATACAGATAGTTAATGTCCGGCTTTGAGAGTTCCCAAAGGGTTTTAATAAAGAACGAGGCGAGGTGAAAAACCTTAACCGCTGTATAGCAGAGCAGCTAAGAAGAAAATTTTGGAATGATTCCACCACATCATCCTTGAAAAATTGAAAATGATTTTCAGTTTGAAAACACTCTAACACACATCCATCGATTTGTGCACCAAATGCTGTAAGCTTTCCATTCATCCGCTAAACAGCGAATGTGGGTAGAATAGTACTCCCACGGAGCGAGCATTGGTACTCTCTAATGGGATTTGGATTCCAAACAAAATAATTATCTTGATTCAAGTTTCAGTAAGCCAAGGTAACCGTCGAATCGGCACCCTTAAAAGGATAACGAAAGAAATAGCGCCCACGAACACAATGGAGGGGAGGACCAACTGCAGAAGGACCTGTCCACGCTGGGAATGTACAACTGACGTAACCTCGCAGATGAGATAGGCAATTGGCGTAGCTTTTTGATTCCGACGCAACTCGATGAACGATTGTAGAGCCAAACAAGAAGAAGAAGAGGAAGAAGAAGAAGCAAAACGTCGAAGTTTTTGATGTGTAAATTTTTAACTGCTTCTTGTTTAACCCAACAGTAACTCTGTAATTGCTTCTTCTGTGTACAGATGAACGTTACAGGTCTATCTCAGCGCTATTTCGTGCCTAGTCCCATTCCGGAAAAAGATCGGGATCATTTCGGGACCTATTCATGGCCACTTCAGAGCTAGTTCGGGATCATTTCGGATCCGTTTCGGGGCCT
>NW_016162451.1:37373-43046 GCF_001687245.7 Rhagoletis zephyria | reverse complement strand
ACAGTTGTGAGGTTGCATTTCAAAATTTAAAAGAGAATTTAATGACACCTCCGATTTTAAGTTACCCAGATTTTTCAAAACCATTCATACTGACAACTAACGCATCAAATTATGCTTTAGGAGCAATTTTGTCGCAAGGAGAAATCGGCAAAGATAAACCAATCGCCTATGCGAGCAAGTCGCTCAACAGGCATGCGCTAAATAAAGCAGTAATAGAAAAGGAACTTTTAGGAATACATTGGGGTATTAATTATTTTAGAAATTATTTATATGGAAGAAGATTTATAGTATACACAGATCATAGACCTTTAGTTAGGTTATTTACACATAAGAACCCATCATCTAAGTTAACCAGATTAAGAGTAGATTTAATGGATTATGATTTCGATATAATATTCAAACAAGGCAAAATGAATACTAATGCAGACGCATTATCTAGGATAATGGTACCTACGAAGGATATAAATATAATGACTAGAGCAATGAAGAATAAAATACGAAAAGATAGTAGTGAAACTAGTGAAAAGTCGACAGAAATGCCACCAGTGAAGATTGATCACCTTCACATTTGGGAGTGCATATCAATTACAGATACAAGGAATATAAAAAAGTTGCAACTAGAGAAAAATCAGGCCGAAGACAAGAAAATATATGCAGTAAAAGACATAGTGCATGTAGGATTTAGTAATGGATCTTTATCAGAGTTAAAATTGATTTTGACGAAATTATTATCCTATGCGAAAAATGCAAATTTAACAAAGCTAGCGTTATCAAAGAAAGATGAAATATTTAAGAAAATTAAGGTGCACGAGTTTATGGAAATATTTAAGAAACTGCAAGAAAATAAGAANATCAACATCAACACCATTCCACCATGAGACACTAGGTTCAATAGAAAGAAATCATAGAGTTTTAAACGATTTTCTGATGACCATGGACGGAAAAGATGACTGGGAGGAACTTTTACCATACCATACGTACTCGTACAATACCACGCCACACACAACGACACAGTACACACCTTTTGAGCTAGTATTTGGAAAATTATGTGCATTACCATGTGAAATTATACAAAATAAAGAAAAATTGTATGACCTAAATGATTACATAAATGAATTTAAAGTGAAGTTGAAATATGCACATGAAAAAGTAAGAGAAACACTAATTGAAAGCAAAAGACAAATTGCAAGAAAACAAACAAATGTGAAAAAATCTAATTTTAAATCTGAAGACTATGTCTATATAAAAGTAGGAAATAAGAAAAAGCTAGAAAGACCGTTTAAAGGTCCATACAAGATTATATCACAAAATGGTTTAAATAGTGTAATATTGATTGGAGAAGAAGAAAAAGAAGTACATAATAACAATCTAATTAAAGCCAGAAATGCATAAGCTGAAAAAATAAATTTTCCATTAAGATAGTAAAATTATTTTTTTTTCAAAAAGGATGAGGGTGTTGTGCATGTACCTGATACAATATGTGTTAGCTATATGCATAGCAGTTCATTTTTATTAATTATATTTTTTGCTTATAATATGAGAATTGGGTCATGTTGAGTGTGATCGGCTATTATGAACAGAAAGTGTGCTCAAGCAATTTTGCATATACAAATAACTGCTGACGAAACAAAATATGTACAATGTGTCACCAAACGTTTTTTGAGTGTTAATAGTGAGGAATCACATTGCACATGACTACCATAAATCATTATGAGCAATAGTAGAAATTAAGTAGGTCAATTAAATATAGAACTTAGAGTTTGTATTGTATTTTTAAGCTATATAAACAAATGAAAGTTGAAATAAAGACAATCATTTTTGAGTATCGAAACGATACGGATCTCATCATTTTAACAGAGCGGCACTCCTGCCATTAATACTGAAAGTGCGGCATTCGTGCCATATACATAATTTGGCGAGTCACGCCTAAATGACAATTCTGCGTATCCTTTCATCTGACATCCTTTCTTTGCCCTATTGATACCATGTCCTACCAAACCCCATACAACATGCGTCTATCATGTACAACAGTACGAGAGGCAGCGAACAAGGAATAAAACCATCTAAACAAACCTCAACAAAGAACGAGAGCAGCAAAATTATTAGTTAAGGAAAATGCCTAAATTAGCATGTAAAGAGATAAGTATTTTTGCCGTCTCGCATAATGGAATGGTGCTGTACCTTGCTGAGGATAACATAAAAGCAGAGTGTGATAAGCGAATAATGGCAGTTAGTTATTGCAGAGCAACAATAACAACATTCTGTAGGAAGTCAATTAAAGAGACGTGTGCTCAGCACTTGCATTCCGGAATAAAAGCACATTGCAGAATTCAACCCGATCATCGAGATTCCGTAGTAGTGATCGACGAAGGCATCATTATAATTATTGACCGATCAGCAAACGTGAGGGAGGCAGATAGTACTGTAAATATCATATCTGGTACGCATTTGCTCACATTAAACAACAAGGTTTGGATCAATCAAACCATGTTTGTGAATCGTAATACCTTTAGTAGCTATTATGAATTAATCTTTTCACGAAGCTCACAAAATAAGGATTCGAAAGCTTATACAAGAATTACTCGTTTACAGTAATATGAATAAGTTCCCAAATTTTATAAGTTTCCGTATTAAGTTGGTGATGACACATGCATCAACTTTACTTTTCGGACTCAGAAAAAGTGCCAGTTTTGATTTGTGAACAGGTTTCGATCTGCTGGAGACCAAAGGCTTTTAACACCCCAACCAGTGTGTAAAAAACTTTACCAGTGATGATTTCGAGAACGAACTCCAATATAAAATGGGTAAGTTATACTATTTAATTCGTCAGTATTGGATTTCGTAAGGATGGTGTGACTCGGAGGTAAATTTTACAATAGGTGGCCACCCTCATCGTAAATCTGAAACCCCCCCAGGGCTTATATTTTTTAATTTTCATTAATACTCCATTTAATAAAAGAAATGTTTTAAATTGTCTTAGGCTACGCTAAAAAACGTATACTTCAGTATACAATTTTTCAACCTGCTGCGGAAATATCCGATCCTAACAAGGAAGCCCAACAACTCGTGTACAAAAACATACTGGAGCAGTCCACTTCCAAAGGCAATAAAAGTTTATATAATTGAAGTTCTCCTAGTTATAAAAAACTACATTTCAGAATCCGAAGGCCCTATGGCCCATAACCGCGAGGACGAGGAGAACAGTGGCATATTTCCTGATGCTTTGACGCCTTTGTATTCCCCACATCGTGTCACAATACCTAGTAAGGTGTTTTACTATGATAACACGCTTAAGGAGGTTGAGGATCTGCAGGCAAAATTGTAAGTTCAAAATTTAATCAAATATGTACATACATACAAGTTATCACACCCATAATCCCAATACCTACCAATGGCGCACCCTTTGCTCACGTTGCCGTGCATGTGAGTTTGTTGGCCAATATAGAACTTTCGCTGACGTAGTCCACGCGCAAGAGAATGGTAACACAACACGATCAATAACCCATGGGAAATGCAGCATAGGCAATATTGGCCTGCACGCGCAACTCATCGATTGCGAAATACCTGATGGTGGTGGGAACTGCAACGTTAACATAAGTAGGGTAGAGTAATAGGTTTGCTGTTAAGAATCAATTATGTTTAGAATTAGTTATGATAGTGAGTGCCATCAGTGCACAATAAAATTCGACTTGTCGATTCAACCGAATCTTGTGTTGTCATTGTTATTGGCGAACTGCTGGTTCGCCACAGCTTTAATTTTTTTCAAGGTTCCTATTTAAGAATTCTTAAGTGGCGCCCGAGAAATCGGTGCGGAGTGGACTTAAGAAAAACTAAAATTAAATTTCAAAAAAACAAAGTAAAAAACTGTGAAATTGTGAAATTAATAAAAATAAGAGTGTACTGGGGTAAAGTTCTCTAAAATTGATAAGTTAAAGGAATAATTCGACTTGTCGATTCAACCGAATCTTGTGTTGTCATTGTTATTGGCGAACTGCTGGTTCGCCACAGCTTTAATTTTTTTCAAGGTTCCTATTTAAGAATCCTTAAGTTACATATATCTATACAAACCATATTAAATTTTTTTTATTTATACATACTTATGTATATAGACCAGCTTCATTGACTTCAAAATTAATTTTATCAGTTCAATTAATACGTAGCTCTTGAATTCCATCCTTAAGCTAAGAAACTGTGTACCAACTTTTGAAAACATTATATTAGGAGAGCAGACTTTTTCAATAATATAAAGCGACTTTAAAAAGTACTTCTAAAAATTGTAATGCAACAGTCCGCTGTTGAAACATTCATAACTCCTAAACAACAGCAGTTAGAATATATTTTGTGTATATATTAAATAATGCCACATACTTATGCTTTCAGATGCAAGAAGAAAAACTATCCGAAAATTGTATTTTCACGAGTTTCAGCGGTAGATATTTAAAAAGCAGTGTGAACCAAAATTTAATGTAACAATCCACGTTTTGGGCCATATGTAGTATAAGTTAACACCACACCTTACAATACCTCGAATTGGACAATAACCCCATGGGTTAGTGGAACCGATAATACATCCGGTGAATTCGTTATAACCGCTGACGCTGCATCAGCATTCCACGAACATTTACATCAAATTAGTAAATGTATCGATCAGCAACAATAGCTAGTCAACAACAGTCAGCATATTGGTAAGCAACATTATGGTAAACAACAGTCAGCAAATTGATAAGCACATATTGGCAATAACAACGATCAGCACATATTGGTAAAAACAACGATCAGCACATATTGGTAAAAACAACGATCAGCACATATTGGCAACAACAACAGTCAGCGAAAACAAGTAGGGCACGTGCAGCTGCAACGCGAGCTAAAGCTAATAGTAGGTGTAATTATAAGCTAGGGAAATTAATGTAGTTTAGTTCTAAGTTTGACTTAAAACCAATAAAGCAAGATGCGGACACGAGTCCGCCAATCCTTTTTTAAAAATTAAAGTTTAAAAATAAAAACTTAACTGGCGCCCGAGCAGGGACCAGTTCAAGTTTCGCGATCGACAAGTATTAAAGTGCATTATCCTAACGCGGGTACTACGGGTTGTTTTAAAACATTACACGGTTGAAATAATAAAAACACAAGTGCGTTTTAACTAAGTGAAAAAAATCGTGCTAAAGGAAGTGTAATATCCAACCACCACAGCGTGCTAAACGAAGTGTAATATCCAGCCACCGCAGCGTGCTAAAAGAAGTGTAATACCCAGCCACCACAGCGTACTAAAAGGAGAGTAATATCCATTCACTACAGCGTGCTAAACGAAGTGTAATATCCAGCTACTACAGCGTGCTAGGGCGAAGTGGAATAGACGGCAATAAAATAATACGAAAGACGTGAACCAAGGACTGGTCCAGCGTTGGATTCCTGTAGGAAAGGAACGCACGCTTCCAATAAGTGTGCTTGGTGGTACCTCAGTAGCCAAGGCAAAACGGATCTTTTTACCCCAGCATCGGGAGGCGAATAGAGTAAGATTATAATAAGACTAATAAGAAAAGAAAGAATTAAGGAAGTTAAATTTTAATTAATTGGAAAAAAAGCTACTTGAAAACTAAAAGTGTAAGCTACAAAAAAAAACAAACAAAAAATTTTTTTTTTTAATTTGAGAAGGTTTGAAAAATTGAAAAT